>NW_027211729.1:7500-75000 GCF_022749685.1 Semicossyphus pulcher
GTTTCTGCAGGTATCTGAACAAAACTAACAGCAGTGTCACACGACACAATCCATGTCAGAGAGTTGAGCTGAAACTGAGCAGCGTGGTCTGTGACTGTAGAGCCTCTGCTAATGTGTGTGTGTGTGTGTGTGTGTGTGTGTGTGTGTGTGTGTGTCTGTGTGTGTGTCTGTGTGTGTGTGTGTGTGTGTGTGTGTGTGTGTGTGTGTGTGTGTGTGTGTGTGTCTGTGTCTGTGTGTGTGTGTGTGTGTGTGTCTGTGTGTCTGTGTGTGTGTGTGTATGTTTGTTCACAGGCGAAGGACCACGCGAAGATGCGTATCAAGGAGGTGAAGAGCCGACTGAAACAGAAGGTAAGAAGCTGCTGAATCACTGTGTGGATAAACTCCGTCACTCTACACGTGACGGTGGTGTGTGACCGCTCTGATCTCTCCCTCACAAAACACACCTTAACGCTCCCTGCCTTACCTGACTTACCTGAACTGAACTCCAGCCTCAGCGTGCAGCCTCCCTCCCCCTCCCCCTGCAGATCCATCTCTCCTCTCGCCCGTGTCAACCTCCTCCTCCCTGTGTCCCCCCTCTGCAGGAGCAGACAGAGAACGGCTTCTCCACGGCCGGATCAGCTGTCATCGATGACGACAACACGGCCGGCTTCACCTCCACAGGTGCAGTCAGGAGGGAGGGGCCGCTACGAGCCCTGGAGGACCACCGGCCAATCACTGTGCACTTTGGACAGGTAGGCTGTTTCAGGTGTGGTGAGGAGGAAGAGATTATAATGAATGTGTGAATGTATTAGGGCTGCAGCTAACGACCGGTGAAACGATCAGTGGACTGCTGACGAATCACACGCTGACGTACCGTCTCTGAGTGTAGCATGTGCGTCACTCTGAATGCTCGTGAAGCTCGAGCATCACCGACGTGCTCCCGTGAGAAACGCGGTCCTCTTCACAGGTCCTGCAGGCGATCCTTTTCTCTGCGGCGTTGAGGCTGAAATGCTCCCAGGCTTTGTAAGTGGGCGATGGTGTCGCCGCCATTTTGCTCTGTTTAGTTTACCTGTCGCTTCCCGGTCACTGTTTTACAGCAGAGAGAGCGAGGATGTGAGATGGCTCACCACATGGCACAAACACTCCAAACAGTGACATGATATGAACTGACATTATTCTCATTCATTTTGTGGTTCATTGGATCAGTGAGTCCCCACTGAGCCTGTATTGGTTTACATCCTGGCTCCATCAGAAGAATCAGGTCGTGTGGAAAGTTCTGGACCTCTGAGGAGCGTCTCTTCCCTCCTCCTAACATGTAAAGCTTCTTCACGACATCATCAAACTCCGCCTTCTTACATTCTCACTGGAATACTGTATATTCTGCCTCAGTGTTTTTGTTGTATGCAGTGTGCCAGAGAGCATTGTGCTGTTAAAGTGCTCCTGTGGTCCTCAGGTGAGGAGGCAGGTAACTGCAGACGTTTGTTGACGTTGTTTTCTCACCTCCCTCAGGCTCGTCCTCCGATGCTGCTGAAGAGACCGAGCAGCAACGTGAGTCTGGAGAGCAGCGTCGACCAGTAAGCACGGCTCCCCTCTGTTCATCCCTCGGGGCAACACGTTCACATTCATTAAGTCTGTCACTTCCTGTTAACGAGCGTGTCACGTTTCGTGATCTTATTTCCTGTCGACTAACTGCACGTCCTCCTCTAATAAAACGTGCTGATGCTGATGCACTGACTGTAAATATGAATAATAAGTGATTCTCTTACTGATCCTTAACCTTCCTGTTCTGTCCCTTTTAATGGACTTCATTAACCCCTCTGTGCTGACCTGTGAACATTCCCTGTTTCCTGTTTCCTGTCTTCTTCTTCTTCTTCTTCCTCTCCTCGCTGTAGCTCTCTCCGTCCTACTCGTCACTACACCGTCTTTCTCTCCGAGGATTCGTCCGGAGACGAGCTGCAGTACGACGATGAGTCCATCTCTGCGTTTCCTGACAGCTTTCTCTTCTCCGTCCCTTTCGAGTGGTCGCCTCTGTACGCAGCTCTCTCTCTCACTAATGACTGCTCTCTGCTCTGTCTCATGATGTGTTTAAAGCTCCTCAGAGTCTCAGGATCTTAGGGAGGTTATTTTCCACAACACGTTTCTGTTTCGTGGCTCATGAATATTTGATCCATTTACACATACACATTTGGTGTGTTAAATATTTGACTTAAAGGAAACACGGTGCTGCTTTGGATCATTGTGAAGACTTGTAGGATTATCCTGACTTTGTTAACGATAAGAAACATGTAGAGACTTAACAGACTTATTCTTTAACAGAGCGAAGTTAGAGAGAGTGCAGGTGTGAGCTCGGCAGGCGACATTGTCATTCTCCGGCCCTCTCACAGGCTGCTAACAGTGTTCTGACCATAACTGACACGGTGTCCCTGCAGGCCTCAGCCGTACCGCTCCCTGAAGGAGGTGGAGTTGATGGAAGGGGACGATCCAGGTTTTGGGGCAGAGAGTCACACGGCTCCTCCCAGCCCCGTCACTGAGAAGTTCTCCAACATCAACCTGCTGGGAGACATCTTCGGCTGCCAGGACGAGCCGGACAGCCAACACATGACCCTCGCCAAAAGTCTGGAGGACCTGAGGACCCCCAAAGACTCTGAGGAGCTGCAGGCCAAGTTCACCTACCAGGTCAGAGGTCCCGCTGTTCAGCTATCACAAAGTGATAA
This sequence comes from Semicossyphus pulcher, assembly GCF_022749685.1. NCBI lineage: Eukaryota > Metazoa > Chordata > Actinopteri > Labriformes > Labridae > Semicossyphus > Semicossyphus pulcher. The sequence goes on from NW_027211729.1 coordinate 10,194, forward strand.
CCCTAACCCATGATGTTTGTGTCACACGATGATGGCTGTCTGACTTCCTGAGCTGTCTGTAAAACGTGTCCTGTGTTCACAGAGGATGGACCTGAGCGTGGGCGAACACTCGCGGACGCTCCCCGGCCTCAAACTGGCCAACCCGTCCTACAACAAGCTGTGGAGCGTGGGACCAGAAGACTCCGCCCTGCCTGCGTGTGTGCCTCCTTCCTGCAGCAGACCTCCCTCTGTACAACTTCCTGTTCAGACTGAAGCGCCCTCCCCCAGCCGGGAGACCTCCAGCCCGGCCCCCGACCCTCTGGACCCCTCCACCTCTGGTAACATCACCATCCCACGCCCCCACGGGAGGAGGACGCCGGAGCTGGGGAGCGTCCTGGCCCCTCCCGTCGCCCAGGCTCGCTCTAAACCGTCAGGAGAGGGGGGGTCGACGTCGGGGAGGCAGGAGTTCAGACAGGCTCTGACCCTGGGCGCAGACGGAGACCTGCTGAAGCCCCCCAGGACCGGGGAGGACAGTTTAGACCTGATCAGCCTGCTGGACCCCCTGAACAGCTCCGCACAGACCAGCTCCTCCTCTTTGAGTGACGGTGTGACATCATCGTCCTGTAAACCACCTCTCCCCCCCCGGCCGTACCCTCAGGGCCTGCCTCCTTTCCCCCTGCACCCCCACATATCACTGAACCCCTTCGCCCCCTCCCTGCAGCACCCCTCCCCTCAGATGCATTACGCACCGACTGTTAGCGGGAACCCCTTCAGTTCAGTGTACGGGCCCCCCCCAGGCTCATACCTACCCTCTCCAGCCCCCCCACAGTCCTTTTCTACACTGCCAGGGCTCTACAGACAGCACTCACCGGGCAGCTCCACTCTGCCCCCCAGCTTTGGACTGGTGCACTCAGCCTTCCCCCCCTCCCTGCCCCACTCCTCTGCCAGTAACCACGCCCTGTCCAGCCTGGCGGACTCGTCTGTCCCATGCACGAAGCCCCCCCGTGCTGAGGGAGACTCTCAGACCTCTCAGGATCTGTTTGGGGACCTGCTGACTTTAGTGAAGCCAGCGACCCCCCAGAAGAAGAAGGTGGAGGACCTCAGGAGGAGGTGGGAAACGTTTGACTGAAGCCTGTGAATATGTACTGACCCCCCCCACCCCCCCGTCACTACACACACTTACCCTCAGTGCAGGATCAGGACCCTGCTGCAGCTAACACATCTGCTCTAACACACGACGCTCTGCTGCTCAGATATTAAAGACGAAGTCACTAAATAACTTATTCATGAGCTCGTTCAGTCGTCAAAGTGCTTCTGTTGTAAAAAGTCTCTTTGTTTAACAACGACAAAGAACAGCATTTAAAAGCTGTTGGAGTTTGTCGATCAATATCAGGAGAAGAGATGTGGATTGATGACTTCACACACTAGCGTAGGTTCATGCGAGCTGTCCTCGCTCTGTTTTAACCTCTAACTCTTCTGTGTTTGTTCGTGTCGGCCGCACACACAAATATTCGCCCTTCGTACTCGTAAGAGACACAGCTGAATTTTTTAAGTTCTCCTGACGCTGTGATGGAAAAGTCAGCGTTGACATTCTCCCAACATCTTAATGTTGTATCAGAAATGATTGCACCAAACTCCATTCAAAAAACAGTCATTTTAAAGTCGTGTTCTTGTCGTCTCACAGACAGACCTGACAGAGCATGACCTCAGCCTCTTTACTAACCTGCCTCCTGATGTAGTTCTCTCAGCATCCTCTCAGCCTGTTTATTGTCATTAAATCTCAGTAACATCTGTTTGTTGTGGCTTCATAGCGCTGTAGTGAGACAGATCTCAGCCCACCTGTGACTTGCTAGATACAGTGAAACTGCCACTCAGCGGAGACAGATGGACAGGCGCTCCACAGCTGAAACAGAACGCCGGTAGTTGGTGTCCATCAGAGAAGTCCTGGTACTGATCCGAGCTCACAGCTCATCACACTGGGCACTGGTCAGCCTGAAGGAGCTGGAAGCAGCAGGAGAGTTCATCAGACACAGCTCAGGAGGAGGAGGGAGGTTAACCAGCTGTGAGAGAGGACAGGAGATGAGCACAGGCAGGATGGAGTTTGTTTTTCTGATGTATCAGGGAGGACCGGATGCTTTTAATTAAGACAACACAAATGTTTCTGAGGTTAAACCAACGCAGGGAAACGTGCTTCACTTTTGTTCTGAATACGTTTCACGATGAGCTTCTCGTCTGGAATCATGATCATTTTCTTTTGTTTGCTTTTTAAATCATAAAAATGATCTGTGGGCTGTGACAGTTTAAACCTCATGTCTGAATCAGTCTGAATATTTACAATCCAAATAGTGATGAAAACAATGAATATAGCTTTAGCATTTATGGTCAGGAAGCTAACGAGGCTAACATCTGAGCTCCCTGAATCGTCCGCCTCTTCAGCAGCAGTGAACTAACACTTCATATGAACTGTGTCACATGAGAAACAAACAGTTACCTGCTAACGCTAGTGCTAGCTCGGTTAGCAAAGTGCAACCACAATTGACAATAACTGTGATATGAATAAGCTAATGCTAATTATAGCTAGCTAAAAACAGGCTTCCTGTAAAAACTTTCTTCTTCTCTTGTTTGTTGCACAGTTTGAGTGTGTCGGACGTGATGTCTCGTTAACTGCACCAGAAGGTCCTGATCCACACACACACACGAACACACACCCACCCCCCCACTACAGCTCTGTTTCTGACCAATGACTAACAGGAGAGTGTGTCTGTCCCATCAGCTCCTGAGCTCACCTGTACCTGTACACCTGTACACCTGTACCTGTCTGAATCTGGATATATTGTGTTCTTCATCCCCCCGCACAGAGCAGGCCTTGTTTTGAGACGTTCAGATGCCAACAGCCTGATGCCACTCATGCTAACATGATCCTTCGCACAGTGTAATCTTTGACCGCACCTCGTTAGCGTAGCGCTCAGTTTAGATCAGTGACTTTAAGTATCATGCAGTATTTCCTGTGAGAGGATGAACGTCACGCTCTGAAGCTTTGTCTTAATGATGTCGACCTCTGAGATTAGCTTGTATTGTTACTAGCAGCTATAGTTAGAGAACATCCTATTAGCATTATGCTACAGCAGCTACAGAGTGTGGTGCATCTCCATCATGCTGTAACTTCACTTCTTTCTGTTTGCTTTGTTTATTTTTGGGCCTTTATTGTGAAATCCCAGGTCTGTTTCCTGTCCCTGTGACATGTTTCACCTCCTCCTGTTTTATAAGAGAAACTTTTAAGAGCCTTTAACGTCCCTGAGATGATTTTAAACACGGTCTGACACTTGGAAACACGTTTTGTTTTGAACGCTGCTGCTGGTTCCCGCTCTCTGATTTCCTTCTGTTGTTTTCTGCCTTAGTAAACTTTGTGTTTGACAGCGATCAGCCGATGAGGTCCAGGCTGCTCCAAACTGTCTCTCGCCCCTCGTCAGTGACCTCGGGGCGTCCGTGTTGATGATGCCAAAAAGTCCTTCTGGCTTCAAAGTGCTGTACAGGTGTAGTTACTGTTGTGTGTGTTTGTGTACAGATGACACTATATTTGTTCTAAGGCTGATTAAAGAGTGGTGACTAGTATCCTGCTGTACTATCTCATCCTGTCAGCTGCACTCATTAAAAATACACGACTCACTTTGTTTTTTGAGTGACACACGATGTTCTGTATTTTAATGATGCGTACGTCCGACCGGATCAAGGTCCACACATCTTCATGTCCTCGAGACACTTAAAGGGTCATCCTGGGACTTTGAAACACAAACAGACTAACCAATCGAGGCAGCAGCAGAGCAGCAGCTCCTGTGTCCTGTGAGCTTAAATCAGTGTTTTTCTGAATGGAGTCTGGTGTGTGTGCAGAGAGCGATGTAACGTCTGTGTGTGGTTCAAACAATCATCTTCCTCTGTAACAAAAAGGTCTATCTCTGTAGGGATCCTTTCTGTCATGTTGTCACACACTTAGAATAACAAGCTGAGCCTGTCAGTGGAAACAACAAGAACTTTTAGTGGACGACCTTTGACCCATCAAGGATTATGTTGCAGCCATTACAGCCTGTTTCACTGCTGCCCTACAGAGAGACCAGATTAAAAAAACATCTCCCCTTTAACACAGAAGATCATGTTACCTGCTCTTTACCTGTGTCCATTCCTCTGTCACCTAACGGTTCCACTTTGTCAGCACTTTGTTCTGAGGATGAAACCATGCATCAGAAACATTTGTGCTTCACCTCCATCACACCACAGTGTCCAAAAGAAACATTCAGGTGTGCTCCAAATAATTAGCTCAACTTCCCTCTGTGAGTTTGGAGATGTTGTCATGCTAAGCTAACTGCACGGCCTGATATGAGTGCTTCAGTTTGTGGATGAAAGTCATAAATGTCACCATGTGGACGACTGAAACGACCAGTCACTGACAGCGACCTGCTCAAGAGTCACCTGCTCATGTAATGATGGGAGCAGAGACACTCTGCCCACACCTGGAGACCGTGTTTCCAACAGGTAGACGAGGGTCAACATCAGTAAGTAATAACTGAATTAGATTAGCCTAGCTTAGCATGATGACCGAAGCAGGAGATCAGGGCTTCCCTCTGTCAGAAGAATACTGCTAAAGTTTCCAGTATTTCTCTACTGTATATTACTATATAATTATTATCATTATTATTATTATTATTATGTATTTTCTCTGTTCCCACACTAACTGCTTCTCAAATCACAGAGCTGGTTTTGTCATGTGAACATGAACGTGTTAACATCAGGATACATGTAGTAGAGATGAATGTTCATGTGTTCATGTGTTCATGCTGTTACAGCTCACGTTAACGTGACCTTTTCTATCAGACGGTACGTTTAATACCTGTGCTTACATTATCTGCAGCGTCACAGCTGACTTCTCTAACAGGCTGCACCAGTGACTGTATATCACTATAGAGTATTCTGTGTATTATTATTATATTATATTCTGGGGGCGGGACCATCAGCTGGATCAGAATCTTGGCAGATCAAAGGACGGTGAGATCATCTGAAAGCAGCTTCTCTTTCTTCTTCTTGTGTCTGACTGGGGACCTGTCCTCGTACCTGATGCATGCTGGGATATGCTCCTGAAGACGATGTGTGGGTGCTGCAGAGGTGTGACACTTCAGACGCAGTTTATTGCATGTTTCTGATACATTCTGAATCAAACATTTTGTACACAAAACAAAGGAAACAGAAACACGCTGACGTGCAGACCTACATGTGTACATGACAGGTTCTGTTTTTCTCCCAAATTTACACTTAAAGATGAAATTTTTATTTGACTTATTATTTAACATTTAGTTGAACTTGACGCTCAGAGACTCTCTGCTCTCTGTGCGGCTTCACATCAGCAGAGGTTTGCTCTCTAACAGAAACTCTTCCCTGTTTCTTCCCTCGTGTGCGAACACAGCTGCTGCTGCAGAGGCCAACACGAGCAGGGACTCCCTTTGTGAAGCACTAACAGTCAAACTCTAAATCCAAGTTAAACACAGAATAACATAAATATACAAACTGTACAAAGAGAAACAGCTGTGACACAATTCAACTGGACAACAGGAAACTCCGAGAGCAGCAGTCTCAGATCCCCGAGCAGCACAGGAAGCTTCATTAACGTCTCACAAATGTTGTGCGTTCCTTCCACTTTGAAATAGACTCAGTCGTACATAATAATAATAATTATTATTATTATTATTATTATTATTATTATTATTCTTGTTATTTCTAATGGTTAATGGTGAACTTGCTTCATGTGATATCTAAGGCGGGTTGTGATTGTCAGCTCTTGTTGTGACCCTGTCTCACATACGTGTGTCTCTCACAGGCGTGTGTCTCTCACTGTTTTCCTAAATGAAGGTGTAAAAAGTTTCCTACTTTTCCTCTTAGATTTTTTTGTGCGTGAATTTCAAACAGCACATGAAGCCGGCCGGAGGGAAACAAACGCACTCTTGCTTGTGTCCAAGCGTGTTTAAAGTGGAGCATGTTTCCCCACCAAGATGCACAAAGAACAAAAATACAGCAGTCAGAGTTTTCTCAGAGTCGACATCTAGTGGCCAGAAGAGGAACTGCAGCTCTTCTGACTGAGCGTCATGCTGCTTGTGCCTCTGACATCTATTGATTCTGAGTGTGGAAACACCACGATGTCTCTGCAGAGATCGTCTGTGAGTCCTGAGATGAAGCTCTTCAAATGTCCTCTTTGCAGTCCAAACTAAAGTACAAACTACCGTGTGCAGACTGATACAGCTGATTGTCTTTGTTCCCTATTGATGAGCTTCTGCAGCGCACACGACTCGACTCCCTCAGACGAAGCAGCTACATGATTATTAAAACATTCAGAGCAGCTGCAGGCAGGACCTGCTCACCACCAGCAGGGGGCTCTACTCTGCCTCACAAACGTCCTTAGTGAGCCCAGGTGATGGGAGGATGAGAAAGATTCACAGGTGAGTCTGCAGAGCTCACATCCTGACTGACGTCCTTCATGTGTCAGCCTGGGGGGGGCCTCAGATGAGCCTCTCCTCCGGCGGCACCTTCAGCATGCTGTCCATCTCCAGCCGAGCTCCGGCCAGCTCCTGAGAGCTCGGGCTGTACACTCCCTCAGACTGACGCTTCTTCCTCGCCGTGAGCACCATGAAGGTCAAACCGATGGCGAGGATGAGCACGCAGCAGCACAGCAGCGGGATGGCCACCATCAGCCAGGGGACACCCTGATAGTGGGCCTGTTTCTGCAGAGAACACAGACAGGAAACGTGTTGCTGATGTGTTTGCAGTTTGTTTGTGAAACAGTGAAAAAGAAGAACGAAACAAACTAACATACGTTGGTGTCGCAGGTTGGGCCGCTGTAACCGGGAAGACATTCACACACAAACATGTTGAATCGATCCAAACAGGAACCTCCGTTTCTACACGGATTAGACTGGCACTCGTCGACCTCCATCTCACACCTGCAGGGCAGAGAACACACGTCAGCCTGAGCTGGAAACACGAGCGACTCTGAAGATAGATCTGCTCCATCACGCTGAAGTGAGTCACACTTCGTGCTGCTCAGAAGAAACCGTGTTTCTCCTCACAGGTGACACCTCAGCAGCTTCACAGTGAGTGCTGTACAGATGAAACAAGAGGCTTGCTTCTGCATTCTCTTCTTTTTATCTGGTAAAATGTGAAACTTATCGAGACAGAAGAAAAGAATGAAGGATGATTTAAAGTGACAGCTCACCTGCTGCCTGTAAAACCAGGCATGCATGTACAGTTAGCTCCCCACAGCCCGTCGGTGCAGATCCCATCGTTGGCACACTGAACATCCTCACCGCACTGAATCGGAGGATAGCTCCACCTGGTGGACAGAAGAGATTGCACTTTAATGCCTGTGGCTTTCTACAGACAGCACTTCCTGTTTAAACCAGGAGACATGTGGCTGGGGGGGCACTCACTGGCAGCGGGGGCCTCTGTAGTCCTGGGGGCAGAAGCAGGTGTAGCTGTTGGCTCCGTCCTGACAGGTGCCTCCGTGCTCACAGCTGTGATGCTCACACTCGTCCACATCTTCCTCACACAGCGTGCCGGTGTACCCGGGGTGGCAGCGGCACTCAAAGCCCGCCAGGTAGTCCTTACAGCTGCCGTGCAGGCAGGGCCGAGACGCACACTCATCCATGTCTGTCTCACACTGCTCGCCCCCCCAGCCCAGGTCACACACACACCCGAACTTGTTGAACAGGTCCTCACAGGTGGCTCCGTTCAGACAGGGATCAGACGCACACACAGGAGCGCTGCTGCAGCCTAACTCAATCTGTGGTTTCCCATGCAGGTGGAACTGAGCGGGCTGGGGGGCTTCATATTCGTCCACAAAGGGCAGGTAGACCCCGCCCACCCTCACTGCTCCCAGACACCCGGTGAAGCTCTCAGCGACGGCCACCATGGCCCCCCTCTCGTTGAGAAAGCGCATACTTCCTGTTCTCTGCGGCAGGCTGCTGGTGTCTGTGATCCCGTCCACGGTGATGACCCATGGAGACGCTTTCTGCCCCCGCTCAGCCCGCGAGATGTTCACACGGTGCCAGCTCCCATCAGCCACCCGCCGGACGCCTGTGAAGGTCAGAGTCTCCACGCTGTTCCCCAGGTGGATCTCCACCTGCAGCGACGAGTCCAGCAGACCCACCAGCAGCAGGTCGGAGCCCGAGGAGGCCCTGAGGAGGACGGCGTTCTCTGAGCGAGTCCGCAGCTCCATGTAGATTTCAGAGACCGGCTCAGACAGTGAGCCGCCGGCGCTGTAATGTACGGGGTTGTTCTCGAACGTGGCGTTGTACACACCTGAGGGGCCACATGGAGAGACAGGTTAAAGAACCAGAAACCAGTGAACCAGGTGTACACCAACAGACCTGCAGAGCTCTCGGTCTGAGCAAACACTGGAACTCTGCTCTACGACTACTGAGGAATGTTATTTGTGCTTCAAGAGTAAAAAAGAGTCAGGACAGCTGATTGGATGTGATGCATGCATCAGTGCTCAGGCACATCAGACCATCTCTGCTGTTCTTACACTCGAATCCATCGGGCAGGTCCACACAGTGCCCTCCGTTGACACACGGGTCACTGACACACCACACGCGTGTCTCACAGATCTTTCCCCTGAATTCCTCCGGACAGGAACACGTGAAGTCGTTGAACGTGATGATGCACTCTCCTCCGTGCTGACAGGGCTCCTCCTGCACAGAGAGTTTATGTAATGAAGACAAAGAAAGTCACGTTCAGAAAGCGTCATCATCATTGCTGCTCAGGTCCTTTGAGGACACGTCTGGTTAACACTCAGAGTTACACTCAGATTGTTTTTAGATGTAACCGTGGTGACGGAGGCTTTGCAGTGATTCTTTGGTCCATGAGAGAGGTCAGACTGACGGAGGCTGTTTCAGGCACAATCAGAGGACTGTAGGAGATCTATTAAAGTCATATTAACATGTTTGAAGCTGTCAGCAGACTCAAACATCTGTTCCTGATATCACAGACATCACAACACAAGGCAGAGCTGCAGGAAAGTGTGCTGCAGAAGGACTCAGACACGTCCTGCTGGTCATATTAAACACTTACAGGCTCACAGTTATTGTGGAACAAAGCAGGCTGACGAGCTCACCTTGCAGGTATCATCACTGACGCAGCCCTTCATCACGTTCTCGGCATCACTCGGTAAATACACCTCCTCCTCCTCTGAGCTGTTCCAGGCGTCCACGTCCAGATGCACCGAGTCCAGACGCAGGTCCTGCAGGCAGCCTTTATAATGCCCCCCCCAGGCATCAGAGTCCAGGTCTCCTGGGAGTCCTCCTACGTACACCTGATCCCCGTTGTTCACCTCCACCTCAGGTATCTCTCCGATGCCGTACCTGAGCCCTGAGTGCTCAAAGCTCACCTGTCTGTGTTTGACCTCCACCTGCAGCAACGTCTTCTCCCCGCTGCTCACAAACACCGGAGCTGTGAGGGGGGAGCTGTTCGGCAGAGAGCTCACGAACACCCTGCCCATCCCCAGGTAGATGGAGAAGTACACCTGCCCCCCCTCCTCTGAGGGTCTCCTCAGCTGGAACAGAAGCCCCTCCGTCTTCAGCGTCCTCAGGAAGAAGGAGACGTTGAAGCTGCTGCCGTGACTCTTTGACACGTCGTAGGAGCTGAAGCTCAGCGAGTCCTCGTGGCCGTACGTCCAGGAGGGGAACTCTGAGAGGGAGGGAGGATGAGAAACACGAAGAATAAAACGTTTAGGGAGGACCCACTTAGTTTGTCCTTCAGTCTGTTTCATGTGGATTCATTAATCAGTGGTCAGTCAGAGCTGCAGCTCGTCCTGTCTGCATGTGTAGCTGCAGCTGTCTGTACTGCAAACTTTCAATTCATGTTGTTTCCTAGACAAAGGGGGGGGGGGGTTTCTGACATGTCAATCAAAAATCCCTCCTCTCATCCCGCCCTGCGGTGTATCAGCTGGAGTCCCGCTGGGCTCTTTACTGGGCCCGATCCTGTTCAGCATACCAACAATGATCTGCCCTCAGTGAGTGGAACATGGAACAGCTACATGTGTGCAGGTGAGTTATTTTCTCTACCTTGATACTTGACGTCTGCTTTGACAGGATGTTCTTTAAACCTGCAGGCGTGAAGCGAACTCACCTTCAGAGCAGCTCTCGCTGTGGAACGGTCTGTCGCAGTCGCAGGTGTAGCTGGTCCACAGGTCCACACAGAGTCCGTGTCCGCTGCAGGGGTCCGGCTGACACCACTCAGTCTTGCTGCAGCCCAGCTCATGGCCCTGGTCCTCGGGGAGGGTCTGAGGCAGGACGGGCTTTGAGTCGATCATCAGGTCCTCCATACACCCGATGAAACCTGCAGCACTCACAGAACTCTCTAACAGCTCCTCTGGAGCTCCGCCCACATACACCTGAGCGAAGGCCTCAGAGGGCTGGAAGGGGGGCTCATCAGCTCCTCCATCTATCACCCTGCACCCGTCCCTGTCACAGCCCGGACCCTTCAGAACCAGAACCAGACCTTCATCGTCCACAAACACATGAGCGTCCCTCCAGTCTCCGTCACTGACCCGCCCAGGAAACGTCACGTCCAGCTCCGTGTCCTCAGAGGACGCTTTAGCATGAAGACCTCCGTCCACGACCTCCAGCAGCAGGTGTGTGTCCTCGTCTCCTCTGAACAGCAGCAGCATGTTGGGGAGGGTCGTCCTGAACCGCAGCTGCACCCCGTAACCCCGGTGACCCTGGTGCTCCACCTCCCTGCGGGTCCGCTCCTCCAGCACCACCTGGATGTGGATGAATCCAGGTGAGGAGAAGGAGAAGGTGGTCCTGGTGGAGCACTGGTCGTCATAGTAACCGTGAGGACACAAACAGGTGTGGGCGTGTTCTCCGTCCTCCAGCCGCGGGAGGCAGGTGGCTCCGTTCTGACACTCGTGGTCCACACAGCCGTACAGCTTCACCTCGCAGTGATCGCCCCCCCAGGGAAGCTCACCTGGCTCCGCCTCCGGACAGTGACAGGTGTAGGACGCTCGGCCGTCCTCACACCAGCCCCCGTTCTGACAGGGCTGACTCTCACACTCATCAACGTTCACCTCACACAGATCACCTGCAGAGACACACACACAGGGTTAGAGACGACCGGTAACAGAACATCTTGGTGGATAAAACAGGACGCCATCTTCAGCTCTGGAAATCACTGAGCGACATGTTGGTCCATCTTCTGAAGTCTTACGGACCTGAAGTTCTGCACTGATAGGAAGGACAGCGTTAGTGGGAACATGTTTGAAAGCAGACTGACCGAGGAAGCCCTCAGGGCATGTGCAGGTGTAGCCGTTGATCTTATCCTCACAGGTGCCTCCGTTCTGGCAGGGTTCAGACTCACACTCATCGATGTTCACCGAGCAGTTCTCTCCTGAACGGGACAGAAGTGAGATGAATGTCAGAAGAGTTTAAAAGGTATGAAAACAGTTCTCTGTAGTTGTACTGACCTGCGAACCCCGGCTGACACTGGCAGATGTATCCGGCTGCGTCTGCAAAGCTGAGCTCCCAGTCCAGCTCCCAGTGAGACAGATCGGAGCGCTCAAAACACTCCCCGTCGTTCTCACAGGGACGGTCGGCACACTCGTCTATGTCCACCTCACAGTTGGATCCCTCAAAACCTGAAGAACACAGAACAGAGCGTGCAGGATGTTTGATTCACACTAACATGTTTCAGTCCCAAACCAAAGACTCCTCACTGATATATTAATCAATATGTACAACAGTCAACCCGATCAGAGGAGCCTCACACCACTGAACTCTTACATACGGTGTCACATTGACTTGTTTTGTTTTTAGCCATGCCAGCTTATTGTCAGCTGGTCCGCTTTGATCAACAGTAATACTCTGATTGACGACCTTGAGCCTTTGTTCTGAGCTTCATGCTTCCCAGAGGATCGATCCTCTGACTCCGCTGACTTTGAAGTGTCACCAGCAGTTTGGGTTCTCACTGAAACATCTCAACAACTCTTTGATAGATCACCGTAAACATTGGTTCACCCATTCATGTTCCCGTCAGGACGAACTGCAGAGACTTTGTGATCCTCTGACCTCCCCTCAGGTGCCACCGTCAGGCCGATTTCAGTTTGTCAAGCAGATTATTTTTTTTGCTAATTAGCAAATGTAGCATCCTAAAATGCTAAGCTAAGATGGTGAACATAGTACATATTAAAGGCTTAGTATCATCATTGTTGATACGATCACTGTTAGCATGCTGTGAAGCCACACAGAGCTGTTAGCTTGACTGCACACTCTAATGTGTACATTTGGTCTATTACAGTTTTTTTTACTAATTTAAATTTGATATTTTAGAACATTTGGTATTTTTATGAGAGATTTGTTAATGAATATATTCGTAACGACTTGATGATCAGAACAGAGTCGTGTTTAATTCATCCTCCAGCTTCACACAGACGTCCTGCGCGCTGCGTCTCTCTGTGGTGATAACGTGAGAAGCTAAAAGTGTTCTGGGCTCAGGGACAGCGGCCTCGGCTCCTTTGCCTGACCTCGCGCTGGTGCAGAAATGTTTGCAGTGTGTGGTGTAGTTCTGTACCTGGCCAGCAGAGGCAGGTGTATCCTTTGACCCTCTCCACACATGTGGCCCCGTGCTGACAGGGATCAGAGGCACACTCAGGGATGTCCACCTCGCAGTGGTCCCCCTCGAATCCCGTGTCGCTGCAGTCACATTCGTAGCTGCAGGAAATACAAAGAAAGTTTTATACACATGAGACAGAGCAACACCTGGACAGGAAACATGCACAGGGATTTACCCGTGAATCTAAGGTGGGCAGGGGATTAAACAGTTTTTATTGATGAGATATTTTACTCTTCAAGCTGTTACTGAGTTGTGACCATAGACTGTAAATAGGAAGCGGCCGTATTCTCTTTAAAGTCAGCCGCTGGTTTGTGTTCACATATTTTCAAGCCTTTAGTTTGGTATCTTAGCCGTCGCTATTAGCCAGCTATTAGCCATATTCAAGAGCGTGGACAGCTAGCAGCTCCTAGCTGTCACTCAGAGAGGCCACGCCCCTAATGCTGCATCACTTTAAGCCTTAATATAATGTAAACAGGTGAGCTGTATAAAGATTCTCCCCGTACAGTTGTCATGAAGAGAGAAATGAGCTATAGAGACCCAAACTGTTTTTTGTACCAGGCTGTAAACATGTTTATTTCTGCTGTAAAGTTTAACATGGGGCTCTATGGGGACTGACTCACTGCTGGAGACAGCCTCAAGTGGACACCAGAGGAACTGCAGGGAGCTCACCTCTCTGAGGTTGCTGCTGTGAGATTAAATAACAGGTCTAATCCAGTTCACACACTGAGGCGGTGTTCGGTCATTCACAGCCAAACAAAGACATTTCTGGGATGTTTCATCAGAGAGGTGGATTATGAGACTTTGGGCTGCTGGCACAAACACATCACGGGCTCCACCTCCCGACTGGTGAGCCCCATGGTGTCGGCACTGAGCCCAAATATCCCATGAACACCTGAGGGTGAAAGGTGAAGGCTGTTCTTTTAGTTAGGAGGACAGAGAACTCACACGACACAGGCTTTAAGGTGGAGGTCGTCTGACCTCTGTGCCCTGTGGGTCCATTTATTAACTCATCCAGGGTTTGAAGTGAGACAGAAATAACCCCTGAAGGTCACATTGAAGATCACATCACCGTGAGCACAGCTGCAAAATGATATGTGATGTAAATGTATCATCAAACCTAAAGTATTAAAAGGCATGTTGTGTAATGACTCAGCAGAACAGCTTCCTGTTTCAACACAGCTGGAATGAACAGATTTTCTCAGCCGACCTGGAACCTGTTTCACTTCAGTTCACATTCTCCTGCGTTGGAGAGCGTCTTCGCTTTGCCTTCATGTTTGCTGATCTTTGGCAACGTTCGCTCAGCCGGCATTTGTGGATTATTGATGGAGCCGTCACTCCGCCTGACTTTGTCACAAGAGATGAACATTTGATTGGAGCCTTCGCTCACGCACGATGGAAGTAAATGAAGACTGATATTTGCCTTTGTTTCGTGCATGTGGGACAGTTCCATAATTCCCATCTGGTCAGGTGATGCCTAACCTTCCCTGGTGTATCTCCTACAGAGCGTAAAGGACCAGCCTACCTGTTCACCATGTCATGGCAGTCGGCTCCGTTCTGACACGGCTCGCTGGCACACTCATCAACATCCACCTCACAGTCGACGCCATCGAACCCGGGCAGACACTCGCAGGAGTACATGCCGATCAGATCGTGACAGGTGGCTCCGTTACGACAGGGACTCGACTCACACTCGTCGATCTCCAGCTCACAGTTCACTCCTGTGGGGGGGGACAGGTAAATGTAGTTATTGTGGTTCAGTGATCAGTGCCACTGTATCTCCATCAGCGCGTCTATTCTGAGCTGATGGACCCTTTTGTCACAGACTGACAGAGTGACAGCTGGGAATGCTGCGCTGCTGATCTGAGCCAACACTCTCTGATAACAGGAAGCTGCTCTGACACTGAGCAGGCTGCGCTGAAGGAAACGAGTGTAAGAAAAGCAAGACGAGTGTTTTGTCTCCACTTTATCTGCAGATAAGAAAACGTCTCACAGAGCACTTAAAATGCTCCTCGTGCTCCGTTTATCAGGAACCAACCAAACAGTGTGGGATCAACAACGCTGGGACCTGAAGGAGAGGAGCGCAGAGAGTGTGTGTCACTGCTGATGTGTCTCTGAGGAGATGATTCATGATGACACACATTAAACATCTTCATTCACACACACGCAGGAGGCTGAAGACTGTGAACACGTTGCTTATGATCACGTTCAGGGACGCACACAAGGCCAGCTGACGGGGGATGATTGTGCAACTGGACAGAAAAGTTGGTCCCAATTGGTGAAGCATTGATTTGGGGGTCAGAGGTTACGGTTGAGGTTAGAGTGAGTTTTATGTGTGACTGAAGTCAGGGACACTCACAAGGGATCAAAAACAGCTGATGGGAGATACTTGTGCAAAAAGCAGTGTGTCAAACATTGACTTGAGTGTGTGTCTGTTGTAGCTACCTGTGAACCCCAGCAGGCACTCGCACTCGTAGTGGTCCTTCTCGTTGATGCAGGTGCCGTTGTTCTCACAGGGTCGTGAAGCGCACTCGTTGATGTCGATCTCACAGTTGTAGCCCTGAAACCCCGGCACACAGAAGCAGTGAAACTGTGCCGCTCCGTCCACACAGATGGCTCCGTTCTGACAGGGCTCTGAGGAACACTCGTTCACATCCTCCTCACAGGTGTTTCCCTCAAAGCCAGGTGCACAGTGGCACTGAAACCCCTCCGGTCTCAGCACGCAGGTCCCGTTGTTCCTGCAGGGTTCATCGATGCAGTCGGTCACATGAGTCCTGCAGTCCTGACCTCCGAACCCTTCAGGACATCTGCAGAAGAACCCGTTCAGCCGGTCCACGCACAGAGAGCGGGGCTCAGAGCATGGGTTACTCTCACACTCGTCCACCTGCTCGGTGCAGTTATCACCTGTCAGCCCCTCCGGACAGGTGCAGTGGTACTCTGTGGTTCCTGGGACGCTGGTGCAGTTCTCACATGGAGAGAAGGAGCAGGCGTCGTACAGTTCGTCACAGTTCTTTCCCATGAATCTGACCCCCCCTCTGGGACAGATACAGGCGTAGTCATCCAGGTTGTCCACGCAGGAAGCTCCGTTCTGACAGGGGGCGGACAAACAGCTGTCCGACGTGGCGTTACACAGGATTCCTGGAAAACAACAGAAATGTTAAACCCCTCAGACTCTGTCCTTCTGACAGTTAATGTCCCGCACAGGTTTCATGTGATTCATTTAAGGTTCATGTGTGTCAGTGACTCGCTCCTCCTGCAGGTGGCCTGGACTGGACCTGCACAGAGAATGAGACCATGGTTCACGTCAGGTCAGTCACATGACTAAAAGGATTCTGCTGGGAGGATATGAAAACGTCTCCATTCAGCAGCAACACACAAGAGGATGAACTGAGACGACCGAGCGTGTCGACCTGCAGTTAAACCTGTTACACTCATTCCTCCTGACGTCCTAATCTGCTCTCACTCCTTCCTGGCACTGATGTTCAGGAGTGTTAAATCCTCACACACACTATACAACTTAACCCCCACACACACGTCACACAGTCTGCTTTTGGGCCGTGTTCTGGACTCGAACATCCCGCCTATACTGAGACTCTGCATCATGTCAAAGGAACATGCTCATGTCAAACACGCCTGAACTCTGAACGAGTGAACTATGTGAGCTTTTTAAAGGAGGTGCACTCAGTCAGACAATGACCACTGCAGCACCGCCTCTCACTGCTGGTGCTTGAGTCTCTCACTGTTCAGTAGACAGGTAGATCTGAACCATGCAGGACTTTGACCCAGGAGACTGGAGTCTGAATTCTGTGTAAGATCCAACATCAAGTTATTCACCTGAAACTGAACCGAGCAGTTCTGGGATCAAACGTCCCGCTCAGATTAAAATCTGTTGCACCAAACACAGAAGGAGAAACTTCACAGATATTCCTCTCTGCTGATTCCTCGACTTCTTCCAGAGGTCAGAGTGTACCTGTTAGCTTTCCATCAACAGTAGCATGCTAGCTAACATTAGCCTCAGGGCTAATGTTTTCCCATTCTCCGCCCCTTTTTTTCCTTCTCTCTCATTGGCCGTTGTAGACCTGTTCAGAAAGTAGTGACATGATCATCCAGACTGTATTACGTTGGTGTCTCAGCTGAGTCTGCGGGAGCTTTAAGATTGGGCCTATAAACTCACATGAGCAGATTAACGTCAGTGAAGAACATAGACTGTAAAGAAGAGTGGACGTGGCCTCCATGACGTCACCAATGGTTTATGAACCCTGTTTAGGCCACGGGTTTCGCATTTTGGCGATGCCATCTTGTTTTGGCGATGGAAGTGACCATATTTGGACAAGAGGGTGGAACGCATTGCTACGCTTGAAACTAGAGATTAAGACTTAAATGTGTACAGAGGGAATAAACCAAGTGAGAAGGAGGAGCATTTTCTCATAGACTTCTATAGGATCATACTTCTTTAAAACCAGTATGCCTGTGTGAAAATAAGTGTGCAGATTAAAATGTGTTTGACAGTTTCCGTGTTTCTGATACAGCCTGCAGAGAGGAACATCAGTACGGCTCTGCCTGAGGGAAGCTTTGGACGGGAGCTGGTATCATAAACAAACTTCTTCAGTTTACGTGCAGGTTTAACCCAACAACAGACGTTTAGGTAATCGTGCAGAATATGGCAGGAAAAGTTGCACTGGACGGAGGAGGCTGCTTGGTTAGCAGGACTTTTACGAATCTGTGCTCAGCGACCCATTGTCTCAGAATCAGCCGAGGGCCTCTAGGGGCCACGCCTGGAACTGTTCAGTGTTGTGTCACAAAGACGGATGAACCCAGTTCCTCTGTTAATGAACTTTAGGTCGGTTCTTCTGTTACATAAATGGTGTTTCTCGTCTCAGTTAGCCTGTAGCCAGTGTAAATAATGACCACACTGTGTATTGTCCTATGAATAGCCTCTCTCAGCATGGGGGGGCGTTCTGTTTGTCATTTCACAAAGTGGAAATAAACACTTTAATGGGAGGGGGGTCGTTTACTGAAAAACTACAATACTACACTGTCTCCCCCCCACCAGTCGATGCCCTGAGGTCTGTGTGGAAACGCTCCACATTCCTTTTATTAGGCCAGTCTCAACTCCCTGTTCACACTGCCCCCATCAGCCCCCATCAGCCCCCCCACTCTTTGATCAGTGTCCTGTCTCCAAATTGTCACTGAAGTGGAAGTTATTAACAGTGAAGGGAGTTATGGATGAGGAGGGGGCAGAGAGAGAATATTTAATGAGACACCAGCAGTGAGACAGGGAGCAAACTTATTTGTTGCAAAAGTTGGCAACAATTAGGAACAATATCAGGATTGAATCAGGCGATTCAGAGTTCACAACCTGAGTGAAGAGATACACCAACACATAATCCAACCTTTCTATTATTAAAGGGCCAGGGGAAGGAGTTAACGTCCAATCAAAACCAAGACATTTATAAACTGTATTATCTCCCAAAATCAAGCTTAAAAGAAAACTTATTAAGCAGATGTCAAGTTCTTTTTCAGTGTGATGGCAGCCTTAGACATGTTCATTCAGGATGATCCATTTGGTTTGATGACCCTAAAAACTATTTTGTCTCTGAGTGAACATCAACTCAGTCGGTTTACAGCAATGTTGTTCATTTCAAGAAGTTTTCTCAGGATTACGTGAAATTACCACCACCCATACTAACACCACTATCACATGGTGATAGTGGTGCGTATCGTGTTGAAAAAATGTATCCTATTGAAAAGTAACGTAACAAACTTAAAGTAACAAAACATAACACAATAAACATAACATAACAAAACACAACGTAACAAAACACAACATAACAAACACAATGTAACAAAACACAACGTAACAAAACACAACATAACAAAACACAACGTAACAAAACACAACGTAACAAACACAACGTAACAAACACAACGTAACAAAACACAATGTAACAAACACAACGTAACAAAACACAACGTAACAAAACACAACGTAACAAACACAACGTAACAAAACACAACGTAACAAACACAACGTAACAAAACACAACGTAACAAACATAACATAACAAAACACAACGTAACCAAATACAACGTAACAAAACATAACATAACAAAACACAACGTAACAAACACAACGTAACAAAACACAACGTAACAAAACACAACGTAACAAACATAACATAACAAAACACAACGTAACCAAACACAACGTAACCAAACACAATGTAACAAAACATAACGTAACCAAACACAACGTAACAAACACAACGTAACAAAACACAACGTAACAAACACAACGTAACAAAACACAACGTAACAATACATAAGGTAACAAACACAACGTAACAAAACACAACGTAACAATACATAAGGTAACAAACACAACGTAACAAAACACAACGTAACAAAACACAACGTAACAAACACAACGTAACCAAACAAAACAATGTAAGTAGTGGTTATTTGAACCCAAACCATGATCTTTTTTTCTAAACTTGACCAAATGGTTTTGGTGCCTTTTCTCTTCTGTGCACTTTAGTCACGGTTTCCATGGCGCTGGTATTTTAACTTGTGCCACCTCAGGCACCTGTGTGGTCTACTGTAGTCGTTTCCATGCTGCCTTCATGACTGGCAGTTTTTCCTCAGGAGTTTTTTTCTGACCCAGAGCGGCCAACAGCTCAGGAAGTCTGGGGACCTCCTTCAGCCGGTCACAAAGGATTACAGTGGTTACCCCCCAGTTACACAGTCATTACTAATTACACAAAGTCATTGAAAAATATGCTGTAGTGACCTAATCCCAAGACCTACAAGCATGAAAACAAAGGTACTCTCTTTATTCAATGGGGGAAAAAGAAAACCTGGTTGTTTCCACCAGTTAACAGTGATCTGTATTGTTATATAATCTCTCCTGCAGACATCATGTGAGGTTTCCCAAGTTTCCAAAGTGACTCATAGCTGTACTACAAATATGAGTGTCAGTTAAGTACAGATATAATATAAGTCTGGCTACTTCAGTTGTTCAAGAGACTTTAATAACACAGATTTAATAACAAGGGAAAAACCTCTATATAGTGAGAAATGACAGCAATTCCTCCTCTGAAGTGTATTTCAGATTTGGACCCTATTAAAGTGTATTTGTGGGTGAGTTGTCCCTGGTCTGATGGATGGTCTCAGTGCGGATTAGGGTGTCGTTTGCTGTACACACAGTAAAGCCAGTCTTCCAGGAGCAGGCAGTTTTACTTCTGTGGCCCAGCATCTCCCTTTAGAAGCAGAAGGTTGTTGTCTTTCCTAATTCTGACTGACGTGCTTCCACCCCTCCGTCTGAGCTGCAGACAGGTGTTTGACCCTCACAGATTGCAGAAACTCTGTTTAAACCTGACAGATTACAGTGGTCTGCAGGAGAGTGTTAGCCACCTGCAGACAGGGAGAGTCCCAGGTGGCTGTCGAGGGTTCAGATTAGGTTCTGCGGGATGTAAGAAGGAGCTCAGGATAAACATGTTAACTGATTGAGGTGGTGATCCTTTTGCTTGCTTGATAAGAAACTTAACTCGAGGGTTGTTGTGTCAAACATCAAGTCAAACAGGAACACCGTCCAGTCAAGTGTCACAAAGGAATGAACGTAGCCAGGCCTTTCTTCAAACCACAAACCTGTTTATCTGTTCAATAAACCACATATAGTCAAATAAACGTTTGTCTAAAGCAGTGCTGTTTCCAACACTTTGAGCATTTATCTCAATAGAATCAGATCGTGAATCTGTATCAAGCGGTAACTTCTGGTGTCAAAAATGAAGCCAACGCAGAAGTGCAAAAATCTGCAGTTCCTTGAGTGTCCACTTGAGGCTCCAGAAGCTAACAGCAGAAATGAACGTGTTTACAGCCTGGTACACTCACCGGGCGAGCGAGCAGCGAGTCAGCTACCTCTTTAGTCTGATAAATAAACACCTGCAGTATGGAAGCAAATCTGTCTCACCTGACTTTGACAATTTAAAACCTTCAAAATTCAACATTTGCAAAAACTGAAAAATGGAAATATGGCATTTTCTGACGTGTTACTCGTCACAACAACAAAGTGATCCGAGTCCTCTGACAGATTACTTTGGAACATGTTACCCCCAGCACCGTTTACATTAGACATCGTCTTAAACTCATTGGTCAGTGTGCAGCAGGATAACATACAAACTTAAGTTCATGACAGTTACTTCTGGAGACGTTTGTCATCTGTGCACGTCAGCGCTCCGCCATCATAAAAACAAGCTGAGGTCACCTTTGCAACCACAGCCGCACACGGCAGAACATCACACATTAATCCAAACTCCAGCTGACCAGTTCATGTGATCTTTTACACCAAAGTCATATTTTATATTTAGTGAGTTTTAATTACTGTGACGTGTTTACCGATTTGATTGTGCCCTCTATTTACTCGATGTTTCCGTGGCAGAACGTTATTTTAAGAAAGCACAGCATAAGCAGAGACGACACATTTGTGGTGATCAGCGGCGCGGCGAGTGTACGCTCCACCCAGCTAACTTTCTCAAATGTCTTAAAAGACACCGATTAATGAACGCGATAAAGCAGCGAAGTTGTCGAGTCATTTTCTTCCTGGACTCAGCCATGCCACACGTGACCAACAGAGCATTAAGGCGGAGATATTCTTGCTTTTAACTACGCGTAGCCTGTGTGTACGCATGATGGCTGCCACGCCTTCCCGGAGCGCCCTCTAGAGGTATCCTCCAGTAACACACGTAGTGTAGAGACAAGTATGTGAACAATCACGTTCATGACGTAGCCGGTTGTGTACGCGAACAAAAAGCCAAACAGCAGTGTATCTCCAGCGTAACCTGATTGGCTGGATGTTGGTTCGATCTGAGACAGATTGCTCTCTCTTGGTGTCCCAGATGTTGCATCGGAATTTTTGCATCGGAATTTTTTAACTCGTATTTTGGGATCTGAATTTCGCCCACTGAATGTGAGCACCTGACTTTTTAGTGTTTGAATTTTTTATAGCTTGAATTTTTGAACGTGAAAATGAGTTATTGAAAATTACAAGACTTAAATTCAAAGGCAAAAAATTCAGATGCACAACTGTAATGTAAAAAAAATTCAGTGTTTGAAACTCAAAGGCTTTAACATTTTAAAATCAGGTGGGACAGATTTGCTTCCATACTGCAGTCAGTCTCAATAAGAATCTTCTGTGGGAAACACCTGCTGCTTGTCAGCCCCTCCTCCTCGCACCAACCACCAAATATGGTCACTTCTGGCTCCAGAAAACCAACATGGTGGCGGCCATATCCCGAACTCGAGGCTTCATTTACACAGAGAAACCAACGGAAGGTGTCACGGACGATTCTTCACACAGTCTATGGTCTGTATGTCTGGAAGTTAATTTTCACTGGAATCATTCTGAACATGTGACATCTTAAGTGGTGTTCCTCAGGGGTCCAGTCCTGGCTCACTGCTTTTTTCCCTTTGAAGATGCTGAATAACCGTACTCCCTAACTGTTACAGACTTTGATGAACTTTGACATGAACTTTCCAACCGTTAGCAAACAACAAACAAACACAACAGAGATTACAAAACAGGGAAAGCTAACGAATTAGCTGCTGCACCATCCATTTTATTACAACCTGAACTTCTTTCTCTTGTCTCTGCTGTCTTTTATCAAACTCAACACAACAACACTGCAACTCTCACAGCTGTAGGCGTCTAGAACCACTGCGCAAATAGATTTCAATGTGCACAACTGTGGTGCGACTGAGTACGACATCTGATAACAGAAGAATGTCATTAAAATATGTCAAAGCAGCGATCAGTCGCACAAACACCTGAGCTCTGTTGGTGAGCTCACTGAGCGTCTTCCTATCAGACAGAACGTCAACGTTTCATCTTCATAATGACAGGGACACTTTCTGTGGGGGGGGCAGATTTTCCTGAATAAATCACACCTCATGTAGAATGACGTGTTTATGTAAATGTAAATGGACCGTGACGCCCAGGTAGACCAAAAAACGTTTGTTTTCTTTAAGACGCAGAGGACATCTGTGAGAAACAGGCGTCTCTCGTCTCTAGCTGACATCACTGTTGTTATCACTCTGGTTCAACAAACTGCTTTATCTCACCTGTGCTGCTGATTGGTTTAAATACTTTGTACCAAAGAAGTCGATGTTTCATGTCAAGATAGCAGACGAGCTAACCGGTTAGCTCAGTGGTTCAAAGGTCTGCATCCAGCTAGCATCATTTGAATCATGTGAGGAGGTTCAGTCTTTGTAAATGAGGGCGAATAAAAAACAAATGTGTGTTTTTATTTCCACAACTTACAGTTTCACGAGTATGTTTATATTTTTTCGATGATCTCGTCTCTCTTGGTTTTCATTGTCCCTCTTATCCAGAACCTTCTCCTTATCCTCCACCCTCCTCTGCTCTTCATCCGACTTTCCCTCCCCCCCTTTCACCCAGCAGGTTTGATGACCTCCCTGACCTCTGCAGCGTTTCCCTGTTGTAATCCCTCTGGCCTCTTTGGACCAATCCCCCCTGCTCCTCTAATCTCCTGGTGGCAGGATACCTGCACAGATTACAGCGCCAAGCTTCAGAGCATGTGTCACCTCTGTCACCTCTTCTCTCTCTCTCACATGCTCTTCTTCTTCGGACACTTTGACCTCAAATCCAACTCATTAAAACCCTCATCAATGTGGCACACACACTTAACCTACACTACTTCCTGTTGACTCACCTCAAACAAAACCACCTGTAGCTGTCTCATAATCAATAATCAATAATGATGTTCTTTAGACCAATCCTGAATGTCCCCTCTGGGGATCAATAAAGAATTATCTTCTGATATATCATGGCTGTAGATAAGGAGGACACACACACACACACACACACACACACACACACACAGATCAGACAGTGACAGCCAGCAGGAACAGTGCTCACAGGCTGATCCGCTGTACACACAGAGCGGTGTGATGATATGATATCATCAGTTACTGTGATAATCGGACGGTCTCTGTGTTCTCCGTACATGAAGTGTCCTCAGCCTGAACCTGAAGTGCTCCTGTGTGTGTGTGTGTGTGTGTGTGTGTGTGTGTGTGTGTGTGTGTGTGTGTGTGTGTGTGTGAATGGTCAGAAGTCTCAAAAGATTCATGATTTTAAACTTTAAAGAGTTTCCATCTCAATCACAAGCAGCTTTATCTGCACTGGAGCTCCTGATGGAGCCTTTAGTCACATTTCCACTAACACGTAGTCCCAGGAACTACTTTCCCGGGAACTCAAAGGTTGTTGCCTGTGAGGCCACCTCTGTCTACAGACCTCGAAAGATGACGCACATAAGTGCATAAGTAAAAAAGCAATGGATGTCTTTGAGCACAACAAAACAACAACGATGACTGAAGCTGGAACTGAAACCCTGACCCCGAGCAGGAACGTTTCAGAGGTCAACAGTGTCCCTGGAACTTCATCTACATCCTGGTCCTTGCAGAGTTCCACTAAAGGTTCCTGGTCTGAAGGAAGGTTCCTGCAGTGGAGACGCAGCTGTGTTAAACATGTCTGCAGATGGTTTTATTCTTATCAGTCAAATAGGAAGGTCATGTGTCCAATGTACGGTGTGCCTGTAGGGTCAGTTCCTGTCCTGCTGTGTTCATGGATGTGATGTGTTCGTTAGAGAGCACACAGATCACATTAAGATTCAGTTCCACTCCACATTGTTCTCACAGTCACATGTCTGAGACCCTTCTGCACCCCCCCCAACATGACCCGTCTCCCCCCGGACCCTCAACAGTTAGTTACTGAAGTTTCTCTACAAACAACTTTGATTGGAGATTTTAAGCTTCTTAAACGAGTCTTCAGTCAAACAATATTCAGAAAGTTGATATCTGTAAAAATGTATCGAGAAGAAGAAGAAGTTATAAATGCTACAAACACTATTAAACGTGTAACACATGAATTAAATGTTTAACTATCAAAGCTAAATATTATGACATGTATGTATTTTTACATACACATATTATAAATATCTAAACACACATTTCCTGTGAGATCTTAGTTTCTAACACAACACAGTATCGAGCTAACGTCGAGCTAACGTCGAGCTAACGTCGAGTGAAGTCTCTGTTATCGTTCTGTCTGAAGGTTTTTCTTTAACAGGGACAAAACCATGAAATAAGAAACCTGCTGGTACACGTGTCATCATCTGGAAATATACAACAACTACAGGACAAAGAGTCTTTTTCATATTTCAGCCAAACTAAGATGTTTGTTACTTTATATGTTTTAAACTGAAGAGAGAACTCCTCACAGCACGGACGTTTCACACCGAAGCTTTCTTTGGTTTGCAGGAGTCAAAGAGGAACGCTGTGCAGAGACTGTGTGCGACCTCATTCTGCGTCTCCATTCATGCACAGACGTTATGAATGAGCTGCTCACTGATCCATGACTGAGGAGAGACGCTCAGCAGGCGGGAGTCTGATGGACACGCAGGAGGAGCAGGAAACTCTGAAATCATGTTTAATATGAGACACACCTACTTTAAACCAGCCAATCACACGGCAGCTTCTGAACATGTTTGTATTTTCCTCTTTAATTACCCTCCACACACTTGTAACAAAGGACCCCCCCCCCCCCCCGACTTGTCTCCATCTATTTGAGTCTGTGGGAGCAGAAAGTAGTCCCTCCTCCCAGAATCCACTTGTGCACTATTGTTGGAGCAGCAGCATCTCTGAGAGCGCTGATGACACTCCTGACTCCTGCTCACGCTCACATGCACTCTGACAACTGATCAGACACTCCAGTTAGTGTGTGTGAGGTAAAGAGCGCTCTCCGTCTCACCTGTCGCTCTCACACTGAAGGATTAAACAAACAACAGAGAGGCTCTGAGGTGATCTGCACCCTGATTGGCTCACAGACACGATCAAGTAAAAACAGACGTGTTGTTCTTACTCACCCCATTTGAACATCATCATGGTGAGCAGCAGCGTCTTCAGGTTCAGGTGAACTTTCCCCAACTCCATGGCGACACTGCTCACCTGGTCTGAGAGAGACCAGGAGGTCGATGTGAAGAAGAAGTATCCTAAAGGTGTGTCATGCTGCTGTGAGCTGCAGGAGCTCCTCTCGGTGTGTCCGCTCTGTGTTCACAAGCTGGCATACTACAGCGTCTGTGTTTGGACACTAATGAAGTGAAGTGACACAGACAGCCCTCCCTGCTCCGCACTCACTGAGGCTAATCAGCCGTGAGAGCAAAGAGACGGCGGGAAAACACGGGCTGGAACAACACCTGCTCAGGACGGACCGGAGTGTATGAGTGAGAAGAGAGAGACTGCAGGAAGACAGGGACCTGCAAGAGGACACAAGGAAGAGAGAGACAGGAAGAGAGAGACACAGGAAGAGAGAGACACAGGAAGAGAGAGACAGGAAGAGAGAGACACAGGAAGAGAGGGACCTGCAAGAGGAGACACAGGAAGAGAGAGACAGGAAGAGAGGGACCTGCAAGAGGACACAAGGAAGAGAGAGACAGGAAGAGAGAGACACAGGAAGAGAGAGACAGGAAGAGAGAGACAGGAAGAGAGAGACCTGCAAGAGGACACAAGGAAGAGAGAGACAGGAAGAGAGAGACCTGCAAGAGGACACAAGGAAGAGAGAGACAGGAAGAGAGGGACCTGCAAGAGGACACAAGGAAGAGAGAGACAGGAAGAGAAAGACACAGGAAGAGAGATACAGGAAGAGAGAGACTGCAGGAAGAGAGAGACACAGGAAGAGAGAGACCTGCAAGAGGACACAAGGAAGAGAGATACAGGAAGAGAGAGACTGCAGGAAGAGAGAGAGACAGGAAGAGAGAAATACAGGAAGAGAGAGACAGGAAGAGAGGGACCTGGGAGGGACCTGGGAGAGGAGACCATTAAACCTTTTAACCAACACCAATTTTAAAAAATCCTCAGAGTCACCAACGGACGCCCTCTGCGAGGACTTTGCAGACCACTTCAGAAGTAAAATCGACGACATCAGATCCAGTCTTTTATCAGAATGTAACTTTTATCACACCTGGACAGTCGCTTTTATCCGAGGAAACACTGGAGAGTTTTGTCCTGGTTGATGCAGGGACACTTGGTCGAGTTTTCTCCCAGGTAAACCCAACAACCTGCCTTTTAGATCCAATTCCCACATCACTTTTAAAGACATTTTATGGATTCTTCGAGGAACAGATTTTAAATATAGTAAATTTCTGTCTTCAGACGGGTGTCTTCCCCGCTGCCTTCAAAACGGCAGTAGTGAAGCCCCTTCTGAAGAAGAGCAATTTAGATCCCAACATTTTTAATAATTACCGACCTGTATCCAACTTACCGTTTTTAAGTACAATTTTAGAAAAACTGGTTTTTAAGCAACTAAATGACTTTTTAAATAGAAACAATATTTTAGAGAAGCATCACTCTGGTTTTAGGATGAAGCACAGCACCGAGACAGCCCTTTTAAAGATTTTAAATGACATCAGGTGTGACGCAGACTCACAGAAACTCACAGGCGTGGTTCTACTGGATCTAAGCGCCGCCTTTGACACAGTAGACCATCACATTTTATTAGAAAGACTCAGGAACCTGGTCGGCCTCTCCGGTACTGTTTTTAATTGGTTCAGTTCTCATCTCACAGATCGATCGTTCTCTGTAAGTATGGATACATGTTCCTCAGGAACACATGAAATCAGGTGTGGGGTGCCCCAGGGGTCAATTCTAGGTCCAATTCTTTTTAATCTTTATATGCTTCCACTTGGGGACGTCATCAGGAGACACGGCATCAATTTTCACAGCTACGCTGATGACGCGCAGCTGTACATTGCCGTGTCTCCTGATGACACAGGGCCTATTGACACCCTTTTAAACTGTATTCTAGATATTAAGTCATGGATGGCAGAGAATTTCCTACAGCTCAACCAGGACAAAACAGAAGTTTTAATCATTGGTCCTGAAGGCAAGAGAGAGAAACTTTTACCAAAACTGCAGGATTTTAAACCATTAAAATACGTAAAGAATCTGGGCGTCATTTTTGACTCTGAGCTCACTTTTATCCCACACATTATAAACAAAACAAAAACAGGTTTTTATCATCTTAAGAATATCGCCAGAGTCCGCCCGTTTCTCTCTCAGGCTAACACGGAGGTGCTGATGCATGCTTTAATCTCCTGTCGTTTAGACTACTGTAATGCCCTGCTCTCTGGTCTTCCCAAAAAGACTATCTCTAACTTACAATTACTCCAGAACTCAGCCGCACGTGTGCTGACGAGGACCAGAGGGCGGGAGCACATTACACCAGTTTTAAAGTCGCTGCATTGGCTCCCCGTGTGTTTCAGGGTCGATTTTAAGGTTATTTTATTAGTTTTTAAGTGTCTTAATGGTCTTGCGCCATCTTATCTATCTGAACTGCTTTTATCATATCAACCCTCGCGGACCCTGAGGTCCTCCGGCACCGGCCTTTTAGTCATTCCTAAAGTTAGAACCAAAACCCACGGTGAGGCAGCATTCAGTGACTGTGGCCCACGCTTGTGGAACAGCCTGCCGGAGAGCATCAGGACCGCAGAGACTGTTGATGTTTTTAAAAGAAGCTCAAGACTCACTTTTTCAACTCGGCTTTTAACTGATTAATCCTGTTCTTTTAACTACTTTATTCTATTTTTAATATCTAATAATTTTATTGATTTATTCTTAATTCTTTTTGCACTTTATTGCTTTTATCTTATTTTTTTTCTATCTTTATCATTTTATTTCTTACATTTATCTCAGCCTATCTTATTGTCTTTAGCCTTTTACTTTTTAGCTCCAGTGTTTCTTCATGGGAGCCCTCCACACTGGGAGGTGTGTCTGGTCTGCCTGCGGGGACGTCGTCCTGGAGATCCCTCAGGCCCGGAGGACCGTGGGGCTCTGCACCTTGTGCGGAGTCTATCCCGGTCTTTCCGGGTCGGGGTGGTCTCTGTGGGTGGCACTCCCTGCGGGCGTAGACTGTGACCCCTCCCAGTGCGGATGGCCCCCATAGGTGGCGTTTTCCTCACCTGTTCCTCAGTGTCCTGCCATGTCTCTCTACCATGTTTTATCCTGAGTGCGTGCGTGTGTGTGGGTGGGTGTATGTGTGTGAGTGTGTATGTGCATACGTGTACATGTGTGTCTGTCTGTGTGTGTGATAAAGTGTATGTGTGCCTCTGCGGGGGGGTCGGGATGGGCAAGTTTCCAGTATTTGTATTATTGTGATATGTTTTTAATTCTAGTGATATGATTTTAATTTTTCTGTGAAGCACTTTGTGTTGCATTCTTTTTGCATGAAAGGTGCTATATAAATAAAGTTTGATTTGATTTGATTTGATTTGATTTGATTAAAAGGCCAAAGGTCAAAGAGAACACGTGTCCACGTGTGAAATCTGACATTTGAAGTGACGAAAAGGAAAACAGAGTTCATGAACAGAAACGTGTAAAAACATAAAGCGCTGTTACAGATCATCGTGTAACTGAATGAAGCTTTAGGTTGATGACAAAGAGCCTGAGTGAAAACACAGACTTCATATGAACCCTGAAGATGTGACGCTTTAAAGAGCCCTCACTGATGCTCTGAGGACGTCATGATCATTAAAGTGCAGGTGTATCAGGTGCACAGAGGACCTCTCCCACAGCAGGGTGATGTGAATGTTATATGTCTGTAGCTGTAACACTGAGCTCTGCTCGCTCCGCACTGCTGCTTGTTAGCTGATTTTTATATGTTATGGATCGGTGCATTGACTGGCTGGCTCACAGACACAGTGTCACGTTTGAGGCTGTACAGGAGGCCCATACCGATACCTTTAATGATACTGTATCAGTATGACAACGTCCCTGAACATAAACATAAATATTGAATAATGCTGTGATCACTGTGCTCTGATCAGCCTCTGTGTGTGTGTGTGTGTGTGTGTGTGTGTGTGTGTGTGTGGGTTCAGTCCTCTGAGTCCGGTCCTGGTCTTCCCCCCCGGCTCATTAGAGCCTCAGCAGCTTTAGCGGTTCTTTATCGGGGAGCTTAGCAGCCGAGCTTCAATCACTTAGCCTGTTCGGGTTAGGGTCAGGGTAAGCCTAACCTGCCCCCCCACACACCAGCTGTACCTGACACCCCTCAGACACACACACTGACTCACACACTGTCAGATACACGTATGATCACTATCGTGTGTGTTCATATCTGTGAGGGACATGAAAAGCCTGAACTTTATTGAGAAAGTCTGATCATGTGAGTGCAGCAGAGACACTTCCTGTGGGCCAGAAAGCAAAAGGAATTATTAGCTGAGCGACTCCTGTCCTCCAGATTTACTGTAAGACCACACACACACACACACACACACACACACACACACACTCCTGCCATCCGGCCGCTGACTGATAGAAACCTGCAGGACCATCAGACAGAATAAAACAGGAGCTGCTGCAGGAGTCTCACACACACTGAGGCGTTTTTAACTCACTGTATCGTCGAGGCCACGTCTCTGACCGCGACGTCAGAGCTGTTCTACTGTTGCTGCTCTGCTGTTCGAGTTTGTTGTCTGTTGAAGTGTAAATGCTGTAAAATCAGAATGAAATACTGTAAATAAAATATAAACGATCCTTTATATTTATGGTGCAGCATACGTCTGACGTGTTGATAGAGACTTCCTGTCAGCCTCCGACCTCTGAGTGACCTCCAGCTCTCTTGGTTACACGTCTTGTTAAACTTGGTTCTTTAAAGGAAATATAACATACATGCTCCTCTGAATTATAACCTCTGTGTGAATATGGAGTTGTGATAAGCTGCAGATGAACATCTTGGTGTGTTGGTGTGATTCACACAGAAACACTGCACAGCTGTGTTATAGTCACGTGTCAGGTGTCTCATTTTGAATATTTGCAACTTTAATTTACAGCCTCCTGAAACCAGACAGGACCGAGAGGCTGAGCAGAGAGCGGAGCGTCCTCCTCCCGTCACACGTCTTTAGTAATGTTCCTGTTTTATGTAAATATTTCTCATCAGTGGAATCTGACGATGCAGATATTTTCCGGATGTGACCGTCTGACTTTTGTTTCTCAAACTGAGTCACAGATTTTAGCGGATGTCTTTAGTACATAAAGAAGGATGAGTGCAGGCTGTGTGCAGATACAGGATGATTCATGTTAAACACCACAGAGAGACGACGGCACAGATCGGATGTTCTGTCCTTGAGACGTTCGCTCATTATCAGTAACAGATAAAGATGGACCAGAAACAAAGAGTGAAACTACAAATGATTACACATCAGTCTGAGCCATCTGACCACATGCAGAGTTACACACACGTTTCCTGTTTATCATCATAATAATGTGTGATAAGGACACCTTTCAAAATAAAACCACAAATAAAATGTAAATCATAAAATATTAAACAAGTTAAAGTATCAAACATCATTCTCGTCTAATTGTACTTTAAATGACGGAGGTGTATTTGTGCATGGAGTATGAGTATATTAATGTGTGTGTATTTTATAGTATTTGGTTTTATGATACTGAAAGCTGTTTATCTTAGTGACACGACATGTTATTAATGAACCAAGCTCTAAAGTCTCTGTGCATCAGGTCAGCTTCATGCTGTTTGTTGGGGACATGTTAAACTGCACCGTCTCTATAATCTGAAATAAATGTGATTATTCACTCAGGTGTAAAGAGTTAACAGGGGCCATACGTTCCTGTTGGTGTCTGAGTGAAGAAGCAGACTGCACTGTTATTACGTTCAGTGACTGCAGTGGCTTCAGATCACTGCAGTGGCTTCGGCTCACTGCAGTGGTTTCGGCTCACTGCAGTGGTTTCGGCTCACAGCAGTGACTCCTGTCCCTGTAGTGACTTCGGCTCACTGCAGTGACTTCGGCTCACAGCAGTGACTCCTGTCCCTGTAGTGACTTCGGCTCACTGCAGTGACTTCGGCTCACAGCAGTGACTCCTGTCCCTGTAGTGACTTCGGCTCACTGCAGTGGCTTCGGCTCACTGCAGTGGCTTCGGCTCACAGCAGTGGCTTCGGCTCACAGCAGTGGCTTCGGCTCACTGCAGTGGCTTCGGCTCACTGCAGTGGCTTCGGCTCACTGCAGTGGCTTCGGCTCACAGCAGTGGCTTCGGCTCACTGCAGTGGCTTCGGCTCACAGCAGTGGCTTCGGCTCACTGCAGTGGCTTCGGCTCACAGCAGTGGCTTCGGCTCACAGCAGTGACTCCTGTCCCTGTAGTGGCTTCGGCTCACAGCAGTGACTTCGGCTCACAGCAGTGGCTTCGGCTCACAGCAGTGACTTCGGCTCACAGCAGTGGTTTCGGCTCACAGCAGTGACTCCTGTCCCTGTAGTGACTTCGGCTCACAGCAGTGACTCCTGTCCCTGTAGTGACTTCGGCTCACAGCAGTGACTCCTGTCCCTGTAGTGACTTCGGCTCACAGCAGTGACTTCGGCTCACAGCAGTGGCTTCGGCTCACAGCAGTGGTTTCGGCTCACAGCAGTGACTTCGGCTCACAGCAGTGACTTCGGCTCACTGCAGTGGCTTCGGCTCACAGCAGTGACTTCGGCTCACAGCAGTGGCTTCGGCTCACAGCAGTGGCTTCGGCTCACAGCAGTGACTCCTGTCCCTGTAGTGACTTCGGCTCACAGCAGTGACTCCTGTCCCTGTAGTGACTTCGGCTCACTGCAGTGACTTCGGCTCACAGCAGTGACTTCGGCTCACAGCAGTGGCTTCGGATCACTGCAGTGGTTTCGGCTCACTGCAGTGGCTTCGGCTCACAGCAGTGGCTTCGGCTCACAGCAGTGGTTTCGGCTCACAGCAGTGACTCCTGTCCCTGTAGTGACTTCGGCTCACAGCAGTGGCTTCGGATCACTGCAGTGGTTTCGGCTCACTGCAGTGGCTTCGGATCACTGCAGTGGCTTCGGCTCACTGCAGTGACTTCGGCTTACAGTAGTGACTCCTGTCCCTGCAGAAGCCTCCGGAGGCTCAGAGACAGAGAACAGTTGAGTTTCCTTCAGTGTGACCTGGCAGACACAAAGAGGTGTTAGAGGGGAGGGGGCAGCTCCCCTTCACAACAGCTCCAGCTTTAGAAACCACATTTGGACACGAGCCCAGAAATGTGGATTATTGGAACAGCTAACGACGTGACCTGAGCCCCGCCGCCGCACGGCGAAGGATCTGGTGGAGGAACAGAGGAGACGATGCGGGACAAACTGTTTACCTCTTAGTTTGATTTAATCTATAAAATTAAGATTACAAAGGGAAGATATAACAACTGTGTTCTGTTAGAGCACGGCCTGTTGAGGCACTTTCTGTCGCTCATACAGGAAGTCACTGAGTGAAGAATCTCTTCTGTTTTTGAGTTTGAAATCATCTCTGAAGGCTGAAAAGATCAAGTCTGTTTTTCACTGAGAACATAAACAATCTGGTTTAATAAGAGAGTCTGTATTTAAGTGTCTCTTGTTTAAATGATCCAAAAGGATGAGAAATATTTAGAATATCCAGAAGAATCCAAGAGGCTGCTGATGGAATTATTACACACGTTTATAATCAATTAATAAATTGATCTACATTCAAATCTTGATCTTATAGTTTAACATCTTAAGAACCACCTTTAAATGAATGCCATCAAAAATGTAAAAGTACGGGAGCCCTAAGCAGACATCCATCCATCCATTATACTCTTTACTCTATACTACATTAGCTGCACCAGCGTAACGTCAGATGATCATACCTCGTATCTCCAGAGCTGCAGAAGCAGCCGACCTCATCAGTGTGGGCGATGGCAGCATGGCGTGTCCCGCTCTGTAATATCACAGCGACCAGTCGTTTCTACATCGACAGAAAATAACTGAAATCACTCGTTATCACGTGAAAACGGAGTAAATATATTGTATGGATGCATAGGGCTTCCATAGAAAAACTACAACAGGAAACAAATGAAAAATACTTTAACTCTTTTTATATTATTTTATTTTAGAACCACCTGTTACCTTTGTTTTGAATTAATTACTTTTTAATGTAAAAATGTATTTGTTTGTCTGACTGTCTTTACTCTGTGTGCTTTTGATTTAAATATATCTCAATCCTTTGTTTCTTTTGTTTTGCCTGTACTCTCTGAAGCTCTTTGGGTTATGCTGTGGAAATATAATTTGCTTCCCTGCCTATTTTTAATTTTTAATTTACATTCTTTTAATCCATTCATCAGTGATTCAAGCATGTGGTCAATTACTGTCATAATGATACTGATGGCAGGCTTTATAACACAGAGAGGCATCAGAACTGTATGTAAGAAGTAATATTTGTTATTAGCTTGCCCTCTGGTGGTAATTATTCTTCATCACATTTCAATAAGCTACTGTACATGGCACGTTCTTATATCCCGTGATTTAATATGTGCACGTCTGTTAAAGAAATGTGGTCCGAAATTATAAGATAAACACGTCTTTAAAATAAACCACCGAGTATCTATCACCGCCTCTGTACCGGCATAACGGTACCGCCGACAAGACGGACATTAACAAACTGGCCCGAGTCACATATTTCACACCGCTCCACATTGTGCGCGACACCGGAAGTTGCCGTAGTTAAGTTACCTGATGAGTTATATCCTGCAGCTTTGTCTTACAGGCAAATTAGGTCCTCTGAAGTGAAAAATGCCACGGAAACTACAAAGCAAAATTAAGTTGAAAATCTCTATGCAAAGGATACATATGAAAGGAATGAATACTAAACTCACTTATCTGATCTTCTCCGCGTCACGCATTTGTTTTCGGGGCAGAGTTAGCTAGCGAACGCTCATACGGCGCCTCCTGTAAGACAGAGCTGAGGGTGAAGGCAGCAGCAGCAGGGCAGGGATAGCGTTTCCATTATGTTCTGGTTTTCATGCTGTCAGAAGCTGCCATCCTTCTATTTTACTACTGTAGAAATGAAAAGAAGCGCACTCCATAAGAAACACAATGTAATTAACAATTAACAGAATTAAGTTCTCTCATCATGGTGGTGAGCTAACGTTAGCTACGAGGCTAGCTCGGGTACTTTGACAGTCCTTTTAACTTGCTCGCTGACAGGTTAGCTTAGTGCGGCTAACTCCGCTATGTGAACTAACTAAGAGGCGATAAAGAAACTCCCTGCAACTCTCAGGTGGGTGGACATTTTCAGTTTATATTTAAATGTTATTGTATTAAATAGAAGATACAGTTATTTGTTTCTGTCTGTTTCAGTTGAAGCTAACATGCTTTTGTATTTGAGTAATGTCACTTTGCTAACGGTCGCTCAAAAGTTGCTAACTAGCCAGGTAGCTAACTTACACTAAAGATACAGATTCTGTTCCTTCAAGTTAAAACCTCCTGATGAGTCATTCTAATAATGAGACGTGTCATGAGTTATCTCACAGGCCAGTATAGTTTTTATTTAGCTAAGTTAAAGCTAGCCGAGCTGTCTGCAGCATCACATTGACACAAATAGTGTTTCTGTTTCATGAATATTAAATATTTTTAAACTTAATGTGTAAAACAATTTATTACGGGTTGACTTTTGCAACATCACATCATTGAGAGCAGATTACTACAATTATTAATGATATTTTCTTGTCATCATGTCTGCTTTGTTGTCCAACAAGGCTGCTAAACATTCTGTGTGTTTCAAGAAACTATTAAAATAATCAGTGTTATAGATTTGTAAAGTCAGCATTGAATCACTGACATGTGAGGAATGATTGTTCAAATTCACCAGCTTTTTTAATGATGAATGTTTTTAATGACAAAGACACAAAACTAAGAAAACAGAGGGGTATCTGCTCCTCCTCACATTTTAAAATCTGTTTTGACCTGACACATTATTTAAATGTCAAATGTCATTCTTCTTTGATTTGTGATTTACAGGTCCACTGCTGTGTCCTCTGTCTCTTCTTTGCTGTCTGTAAACATGTTGCTTTGCTGTTGGCTCATGACGTACAGTCTGATATCAGGATCAGTTTTATTGGACAGTATGTGTGCACGGCAGAGGAATATGACTCCAGTTTTACGTTAGTCTCAATTTACAGACACAGAAAGACATGAGCTTAAAACAAGGTAACGCAACATTTAAACACTATGTGATATACACTGATAGTTCTCATGAAATTGCTTCTTAGACTTAAATTAAATTAAATTAAATTAAGATTAAACTGTCAAATGTCTTATCTCCACCACCCAAAGACAGTGACATTACAGTCATAGCAGCTTTCGTTGCAGCTCTGCTTTAGTTGCATGTTAATGATTCTTTTAATAGTAAGTAGTACGTTTATACAAAGTTGTATATTTGATATTAATTTGACATATTTGTACATTACAAAAGTTTCAGTTAAACAGCTGTTTACACATTTAGTTTTTTGTTGCATATTGAATATTTGTGTTTTGAGCTTGCTTGGTGACAACAGTTTATTGGAGCTTATCCCAACATGTTATTTATCAGATCACCTGCTCCTGCTCTGCGGCTGTTAGAGATGCTGGTGTGTGCTTGTGCATAAACAACATGCTGAAGTCTCACCTGCTTCTCTCCTGCAGGTGTTGCAGGTCGCTCTCATGTGCCCATGGAGAAGGCGGCCTTTGAGGGGTGGCTGGAGTCAGTCTCCACCACTTTCCTTACTCTGAATGACCAGCAGAGGAACCAGTCTCTGGACCACCTCATATCTCTGAGTGGTGCTGTGCAGCTCCGTCACCTTTCCAATGGACTGGAGACGCTGCTCAAACGTGACTTCCTGCGCCTCCTCCCTCTGGAGCTGGCCTTCTACCTGCTGCGCTGGCTGGACCCTCAGACCCTGCTCACCTGCTGCCTTGTCTGCAAACAGTGGAATAAGGTGAGCATCAGGCTTCCTGTAGTCAAGGGGTGCAGGTCGTTTATATTGAATGTCTCCTTTCCTCACTTACATCTTATCCTTTTGTCCTGAGTCCTTTTCAGACAGGACCAGTTTCACCAGCGGACCTCATTGTGTTTAGAAATCGATCTCTGAGGTCTGTGTTCTGTGCAGGGTATACACATGGCATAAGTGAAGTCTTTATTTTACTCACATTTACTGACATTATTCCCCAGACGTGATGTCAAGGCAGGCAATGTTCCTGACACGTCTCACTCTGCAGGGTCTGTAGAAAGATAGATGTTCTTTACTTTACTTCGTACTGCAGTGCGTTACAGATCGAGCTTCTTTAAAGGAGAACCAAATGTTGCCAAAACTTTGATGTATAATTGCAGCTCAGCCTCAATAAATCTCAAGCGGGAGAGAGGAACAGAAAGCCTTTCAGAAAACACGTATGTGACATCAAATCAGAAAGATGCCGATTCACAAGACGATGATGTTGTCATGACCTCGTTGTACTTTTGATATTTGTAAAAAATAATCTGCATTATGTGTGCACGTCAAAGGAAACTACATCGTTATAATACTAAAGATTAGTGATTATACATTAAGTTCAAAAAGGGTCACCTGGCACGACATGAAAGGCAAAGCCAGAAAGATAATACTGTGCTTCTGTATATTAGCTCACACTTTAACTATTGACGTACTTGTGATTGTACACATGTGCAGCAGGTGTTTAAAGCATCCCTCTCCTCACAGGTGATCAGCTCGTGCACAGAGGTGTGGCAGGGTGTGTGTCGGGAGCTGGGCTGGAGGATCGATGAGTCCATCCCGGATGCGTCTCACTGGAAGGGGGTCTACCTGAAGGCCCGACTGAGGATGATGCAGCTGAAGGAGCAGGAGGCCTTCGAGACGTCGTCCCTCATCGGACACAGCGCTCGAGTGTACGCCCTCTACTACAAAGACGGACTCCTCTGCACAGGTACACGAGAAGTTAATTTCACTGTGGAAAAAGTTCGTTCCACACAGATGATAAGAATCCTCTCATGAAGCTGGACGAGTTCTTACAGTCTGTAACGTTGACATGAATCTGCACGTCTTTCAGGATCTGATGACCTCTCTGCCAAATTATGGGACGTCCGCACCGGGCAGTGCATTTATGGGATTCAGACACACACCTGTGCCACAGTGAAGTTTGATGAACAGAAGCTGGTGACCGGATCCTTCGACAACACTATTGCATGCTGGGAGTGGAGCACCGGTGCTAAAATCCAGCAGTTCAGAGGTCACACGGGAGCAGGTCGGTTTAAATTGTGTTTGTTCCCAGTTATTCTGAAGAACACGTAACAGCAAGCAAATCAGACATTTCGCACATTTAATGCAGGTGTTTGATTTTAAATATTCTTAGAAATACATTTAAATGATTTACAAACACAGGTGTGAAGCAACCCGATGAACAAGCAACAGCTCAGACCACAGCCTGAATGAGCTGTAACAAGTTTTATGACAGTTAAAATGTATAATTTGTGAATGTGTGGGTGTTTAATGCAACCTCTAAATATGTCGTGTGTGTGTGTGTGTGTGTGTGTGTGTGTGTGTGTGTGTGTGTGTGTGTGTGTGTGTGCGTGTGCGTGTGTGCGTGTGCGTGTGCGTGTCTCAGTGTTCAGTGTGGACTACAACGATGAGCTGGACCTGCTGGTCAGCGGCTCTGCAGACTTCTCTGTGAAGGTCTGGGCTCTCAATGCCGGGGCATGTCTCAATACTCTGACCGGACACACCGAGTGGGTCACGAAGGTCAGATCACCTCACGAGGGTTTTAAGTTACTCATGTATTTTTTTCCATAAACCAAAATAATTCTGCACCATTTTGTTGAATCTCAAAGTTTCAGTTGTTCGATTTCAGTTTTCTTTGTTATTAATGTTTCCAAAGTTCTTAAAGTGTCACATAAACTGAATGTGTCATATTACCTGTATGTTGTGTTTGTCTCTCCCACCAGGTGATTCTACAGAAAAGTGAGGTGGAGTCTGTGGTGCACAGTCCTGGTGATCACATCCTCCTCAGTGCTGATAAATATGAAATAAAGGTAAGGCTCATTGTCATTGTAGTACCTGAAGAGTCCACGAGATGGTGCTCATGCTGTGTCTCTGTGCAGGTGTGGCCTTTAGGCAGAGAGATAAACTGCAAGTGTCTGAAGACTCTGTCGGTGTCGGAGGACCGCAGCATCAGCCTGCAGCCTCGTCTGCAGTTTGACGGACGATACATCGTCTGCAGCTCCGACCTCGGGGTCTATCAGTGGGACTTCGCCAGCTTTGAGATCCTCAGGTGAGATATCGCACATGAAGGAATATAGCTCAACTGGATAAGTATTACAGCTGCTTTACTTCAGACAGCTCGTTCTCGTTCTAGGTCATAAAAGCTAGAGTACGTTTCCTTCTTGGCTCGTACTTATTCTATATTTGAGACGTGTGTGGTGACGGCAGAACAATAAATGAAAGACAGAGCATCTTCTCATCATTGCTGGAGTCATGGAGGTTTGACAGTACGATCATACTTCTGTCCAGCGCTCTTAACACAACATGTGTTTGATGTTTGCAGGGTGATAAAAACACAGGACCCTGCTAACCTGTCCCTGCTCAGCTACGGCGAGGTGTTCGCGCTTCTCTTTGATAACCACTTCCTGTATGTGATGGACCTTAGGACAGAGGCTATCTCAGGCCGCTGGCCTCTGCCGGCCTACAGGAAGTCCAAAAGAGGCTCCAGCTTCCTGGCTGGGGTGACGTCCTGGCTGAACGGGCTGGACGGGGACAATGACTCTGGACTGGTGTTTGCCACCAGCATGCCCGACCATAGCATTCACTTAGTCCTGTGGAAGGAGAACGGATAGAAGAAGAAGACACGAGCCGCCATCATGTGTGCTCCTAACAGCCAAGATAGATCATGCATGGACCAAAGCATTTTGTTTTTATCAGTTTCTTCCTCAGCAAACAGTCCTCCTCTTCACACACACCAACATTCACAGACTGAGAAACATGATGAAACTATGAACCCTGACTCCTGCAGAAACCGGTAAACCTCTCGGTGGTCTCCTCGGACAGAAAGAAACAGACTTTCTGAAAGCCAACAGTGTCAAATAAACATCCACAGAAATAATCCTGGAAAAGATTGAGATGTTCCTGTCAGATCTGCTCTTTGATCACTTCAGCATCGTGCAATGAGAACATTTGTAGCCAACCTCTACCATAGTCTTGGTGCAAACTGTGGCCTCTGACCTTTACTCTCCAGGTTAAGACTATGTCTCGCGCTGTAGCCCGAGCCTGCACGATGCTAAGTGCTCACTGAGCTGATCTGCATTGAAACATTGTAGTGTCGCCTTAAATACCGTTGCTGTAAATAATGGAGAACATCTCCTGGAACTTCAGATGGTGACATTAAAGGGGCAGTTCTGCTGTTTTTAAACCTGGGCCTGTTTTACATATTATGGGGTCTAAATTATAAACAGGAACACAAAGTGTGTGAGTGTCTCCAGTAGATGTGTTCATCCTGCAGCAGTGAAACAGGCTGTAATGGCTGCAACATAATCCTTGATGGGTCAAAGGTCGTCCACTAAAAGTTCTTGTTGTTTCCACTGACAGGCTCAGATTGTTCTTCTAAGTGTGTGACAACATGACAGAAAGGATCCCTACAGAGATAGACCTTTTTGTTACAGAGGAAGATGATTGTTTTAACCACACACAGACGTTACATCGCTCTCTGCAAACACACCAGACTCCATTCATAAAAACACTGATTTAAGCTCACAGGACACAGGAGCTGCTTGTTTATCACTGCCTCGCTTGATACGTTTGTGTGTATTACTTTATAATTTATATGTTTTAAAGGGTTAGTTCAGACCAAACACAATATTGGTGTAATGCCCAATAACACAAAAAACACTAACCAATCAAGGCAGCAGCAGAGCAGCAGCTCCTGTGTCCTGGGAAGTAAAATCAGTGTTTTTCTGAATGGAGTCTGGTGTGTGTGCAGAGAGCGATGTAACGTCTGTGTGTGGTTAAAACAATCATCTTCCTCTGTAACAAAAAGGTCTATCTCTGTAGGGATCCTTTCTGTCATGTTGTCACACACTTAGAAGAACAATCTGAGCCTGTCAGTGGAAACAACAAGAACTTTTAGGGGACGACCTTTGACCCATCAAGGATTATGTTGCAGCCATTACAGCCTGTTTCACTGCTGCAGGATGAACACATCTACTGGAGACACTCACACACTGTTCGTACATAATAATAATTTAGACCCCAAAATATGTGAAACAGGCCCAGGTTTAAAAACAGCAGAGCTCCCCTCTGAAGGAGATGTTCCTGAGGTTCTAACAGACGTCCGCAGGTCGCTGTGTGCTGACTTGTACATTGGGAGGTTGTTTGGTACATTGTTGTGTACAATGTGAAACGTTGTGAGGTTTCATGTAATCACAGAATCTGCTTTTCTACAGGATGTCTGGTTTAACGTGGGCTTGAGAAATGTGATGTGCCTTTTCAGTTGGTTTGATGTTACAAACTAGGATTCCTCGGCACATTGCAGTGAGGCGACGGCTGCATTGTAACTCTTACTTTAATGTTTTCATATTTACTGTGCTCTAACAGTCTAAGATGTCTGTAATTTTATAGCTATCTACCTGACATGACTTGCTCGGTGAGTTGCTTTTATGAATCATTGACGGTGTGAAACATCAGGTTTATTTTTCTAAAGGCCTCAATGCATCACACAGGTGAGGGAGCGAGCTGGAATCAATCAGTTCTACTCAAACATCATTAGTTCAGACTCTAAACTAAATTAAAAATGTGAAAAATCTGCTTCACAAAACTGAAACTTTAAGCACGACCAAGTGCTTTCCAGAGATCTGCGTTGACGTCTTCCTTTAAATACGGCAGCACAGAGTGACGTATCCACGTGCACCAAACCTCTTTGATAAATGAGTGTTTTTTTTCTTACAGAGTCTGTGTCTCAAACGGATCATTTTACTGAGCCACAGATGTTCAGACTGATGTGGTTTGGGTTTACACAGCAGCACGCTGTGCTCTGTACTGCTGTCTGAACATGAGATGAACCAGGCAGCACTCAGTCCAAACTAAACACAGAAATATGATTTGTGTATAAAGTGACAAATTTAAATGGGACTTTGGTTGATGTGTCTCTGCAGAGTCGATGCCGTTGAATCACTGCACACCGTTCTTTCACACTCTTGTTGCACTGTCACAGCTCAGTCACCTGCATCAGTCTACAATCAGCTCAATACTGCAGTCTGTAATAAACGAAGCAAATGCACCTGCTGTGTCTGTGTCTGCTCCTGATACCTTTCTATCGCCTGAGTTTGCATCATGTTGCTTCCTGCTAACAGCAACTTTAGGAAGAGTTGGCACAGTGAGTCAGAGCTTTTATTCCAATCAGCTGACAGCGCGGCCGTGACTTGTATGAACACTAAATACAGCAGTCAGAAAGTGACCTGCTATTGAAATGTAGCCGTAGATATATTTTCATAAAACAAAGGTCAAAATAAATACATTAATAATGACCTTCATCTATAGACAGTGGCGACAGCCCCACCTGTTGTCACCAGGAGGAACTGCAAACAAATGATGTCAACCTATCATTAATTCTCAAAGATTATTATCTGCTTATATAATGTATAATCTATGAATAAAGCATCTTCCTAAATTGCGAATAATTTGTGTTTGGATTTTAGTTCATGTTTGTTGGTCCCCGGCGTGCTGCTTCAGACTTCCTTCTCCTGATTCGTGTCCGTAGTCGGCTTCCGGTGGCGTGAAAGGGCCAGCCCCGCGCTCACAGTGCAGTGTGTGCTGTGTGTGGAAAGTATGAATACGCATGCTCAGAGAGCTACTGTATTAAAAGTTGATCACACGGATTTGATGACAAGTGGGGCTGACAGCACGTAGCCCCACTACATCATGTCATATTTCAGCGTTGATTGGCTATCTGTCTGACGCGGTGCCAACATTAGTCGGCAAGAAGAGGGAAGACACTTTTCACCTAGCTAACGCCAGCGAACTTGAATCAAAATGAATCGAGTGGATCACATTCTCGAGCGGTTTGAAACCATTAATTTGGCGGAGAAACTAGAAATAAAGCACCTTGGTGCAGCATAACAAGCAGGTGGAGGAAACAGGTACGTGCTCAGTCGGATCATCACAAGTATTAAACTGTGTGAGGGCGATTCGAGGCTTCGGAGGCACCATGACGCTCAGCCCATTCTCAAAGGGACATCAAGCACTGTACAAAATGAACTGTTGGACTGTATGTATGAAGAGTACAGGGAAGAGAAAGCCAAGCAAGTGGACCAGACGCCATGTGTTGCCTTACAGGCAGACGAGACAACGGCTGTCTCTTGTCAATCACAAATAGTCGTGATGATGGTGCGGCTGTAATGAGTGGGAACATCCGTGGGGTACAGACGCTAATTAAAGAGACTTATCCACATGCCGATATGGTTCCCTGCTACGCCCACCAGCTGAACCTGACGTTGCAGCAACATGGTTCAGGAAGGATGAGCATCCTGAAGGTGTTTTTTGCAGGTTTATCTGCTTTTGCCGCCTTTTTCTCTGGCGCTCCTAAACGTGTTGCGGCTCTCGCAGAGGCAACACAGAGACGCATCCCAAGGCCACCGGCTGTGCGATGCAGTAGAACTGTCAGTGCTGTTTGGGAGAACAACTCTCTGCAAAAACAGAGCGTCGATGCACATCACCGGCATGCGACACAGTCACCTCTCAGGTGGAACAGAGGTTTTCACAGAGCGACCACCTGATCGCTGCAAAGCTGGTTGACAGCTCCCTCTTCCCACAAAGCCCTACATCTGAGCTCGACTGTGCTGTGAAACTATGGCCTCTAGGAAACGAGGAACGTTTGAGCTGACCGCTCTGTACCGCCACACTCAGCTTCACACAGGAAAGACGGCCCTGTCTCTGTCAGCATCCATGAGAACAAGTTAGAGGAGGCTTTTGCCGAGACCGTCATTCTGCTGAAAATAATTATAACTCCTATGACACCATCTGTTGTGCTGGATCGATGTAGATGGTGACGGGTGTCAGCGTGTCTAGCTTGACGTTGTTGTCACAGAATGTCACTGTATCCCGATAAAGTGCCAGGATTGTTTCTCTACCGGGGCTAAGGGGGAGCTGACATCTGCTCAGAAAATAATCGATTCTCATGACATTAAAGTTTCTTTATTAGCAAGTTGGGTTTTTTACCAGCACATTAGATATACAGGTGGTTTTTAGTTTGTCCTAAATATTAAACAAAAGGCTAAAAGCTTAAATCAGCTGATTAAAGATAAGGACAAAAAACGAGTCAAGGTGAGAGACTTCAGCACCTGGCGTTTAGCATCCTCGCAGAGAAAAGCTGCACAGTTCACAGGAAGTAGCAAGAATGGATGTTAACAGGACACCGCAGCTCAGTTAGCATGTTAGCTGGCTGTGCTATCAGTGCACAGAGGCCGTCTCACAGAGGCAGGAGAAGTTCTTCATGTTAACACGGAGAGCAGCACAGATCCTCCACAGAACAGACACACACAAACTTTCTGTACATAAATTTTATTCCCAATTTGAGTCTGAAGCTGAAAATACAGCGACACGAAGCGATGGTAAGAAATAACTTAATCACAGACTGATCATCACGACTCAGTGATCTTTTTCACAGTTACAACACTAGAAAGTCTGTACACAAAAAACATGCAGCGTCCCAGAAACACGCGAGCTCTGCTCAGAGGATGAAACATTTACAAAGCAGCTCCACATTTGGATCTCATGTATTTGGCTGATCGCTCACAGAAACACTGATGGAAACTCGCTGTGTGTTTGGGACGTTTGAGTCTGTGAGAGAAATGTTCTGTCACTGTGAAACTCTCCCCCACGACATGTTGGAATTATTGGGGAACAAATCAGAGAAAATGTGGATTTAAACGTATCTGACAATAAAAGACTCATCGATCTCATTGATCCATCGATCGTCGTTATCTGAACCAGCTGTGCAGACATGACAACACGATCACACCTCAGCTGATACTCCAGCTGAGTTTGTTGCAGTTCTTCAGAGGATGATGTTTCAGAACGATGGAGCCACCCGCAGTTTTTTACTCCAACACACGCCATCAAAAACACATCAACAGTTTGTCAGGTGACAGGTGGAGAGCCGACTGAGCCTTATAATGTCAGGAAGCTTTGAGTGGTGGGGAGATGATACTTACAGCAGGTTATAGTCGGGTGAACTGATGACAATAAACTGAAATCACTCGCTCACACCACGACTGTGCTGTCGGTCTCAGCATGTGGATGTTCGTCACATGTTTACTACATTAGTGATGAGATGTTGTTCACGCCTCCTCCTGGTAAACAAACAGTTAAAGTGAATCACAAACTCTGAGCGACGACAGGACAAGTTTATATAGTTTATAAAGATCAATAGTTCAGAGATGGAACAAACCAGGTCGACCATAAACTTAGTTTGTTTTATGTAAATGACTGTAGCTGTCGTCTCTCTGTCGAGCACAAGG
This sequence comes from Semicossyphus pulcher, assembly GCF_022749685.1. Classification (NCBI taxonomy): domain Eukaryota; kingdom Metazoa; phylum Chordata; class Actinopteri; order Labriformes; family Labridae; genus Semicossyphus; species Semicossyphus pulcher. The sequence goes on from NW_027211729.1 coordinate 55,188, forward strand.
GGGCGACACTAGTTTTTAAATGTGCTGACGACAGAAAGTTGATCATCTGATGTTTGTTTGTCTCACTGATCCAACTTCCTCACAAACGTTTCACATACAGAAACATTTTGGATCCATTTTACTGACGTTTGGTTCTGAAGTCATCAGAACATTTTCTCCTGTAATACAACGACTGAAAGCGTCCACAGCGCCGGGCATGAAACACGTGCATTAAGGTGCATTAACTGGGTGCAGAGGGTTGAGTTTAGTCTCACTGTGTTCTGAGTGAGACGTGATTTAATCCAATCAGAACAGGCTCTTGTTTGTGACGGTTGTTACACCAACACACTCGTGGGACCAGCTGGAAGCTCGTTCATGAGCTGCTTAAACACTGTGAGCGTGAAGCTGAAGCTAAGTCACTCAGCTGTTAGCATGGACAGTGATGCTACGCTGTGCGCCTCTCTGCAGGGGGCCTATGATAGAGCGCTAACAGTCAGCAGACATGCTAGCACCTCTGTGGGCTGTATTTGGGTACAGCTGTGTTTGAGCTAAATGCTAATGTCAGCATGCTAACACGCTCACAATGAACAACATACTGATAATTAGCAGGTGTAATGTTTACCATAATACCCATTCTAGCTTAGCATGTTAGCATGCTAACACGCTATAATCCGAACAAACACAAAGTCATGTGAGGGCTGACGGGAAACGGATGCAGACAGACGATTACACATCAGTCCACTGTTCACCAGCAGCTCCAGGACCCTTGTGACACAGCGTGATGGAGCTGTGGTGGAGCTGTGGTGGAGCTGTGGTGGAGCTGTGGTGGAGCTGTGACACAGCGTGGTGGAGCTGTGGTGGAGCTGTGGTGGAGCTGTGACACAGCGTGGTGGAGCTGTGGTGGAGCTGTGGTGGAGCAGGTCTGCAGTGAATGAGCCTCACCTCTGAGCTGCTGCACAGTGTCACTGAGCCTTCATGACTCTAATAACAATAATAATAATAATACTGCAGAAAACAGTGAAAGAGATCCTGGAGACGAGTCCTCTGACGTCTTCAGTTACGGACACACACGAACAGTTTCCTCTCATCGTGTTTCATCCGGAGTTAAACTGATACATTAATCAGGATGAACAACATCACAAACATGACTTTATATCTACGTGACCATCGATTTGTATTTGTACACTTTAACTTCATGTTTCTACTTTTGAAGGATAATCACAGTTTATCACAGCTTGGGTCGGATTCTCTGAACGTTTCCGGAGATCTGAGAACATCAGACACATTAGACACATCACTTCAGTTCATCCAGACTGTCTGAGCAGTTTGTGCACCTTCAGTATTCTTCATGATCCTTCATTATAGAGACAAAACTGTCTGCACACCTCTACAGACGTTACGGTAAAAGCAAAGCCCGAATGGGGAATGTAAACGGTGACGGACGTTTGTAACCGTTGCATCTGTTTCACTTCCTGTCTGACCTGAACGTTCCCTGATCGTCTGTTTGCTTCTCATCAGACTTCGCTGTGTCCGTCCGATCTGACACCACTCACTCAGGCTCAGTCTCAGTGACAGGAAGCTCATATCTTTCTCTCAGTCACATCCTCCAGTTCTTCTCCAGCCCACATGAAATCCTCCCCTCAGGTTGTCCTGATTCTGGTTCTGGTTCTGGTTCTGGTTCTGTCCTCGTCCTTCTTAAACTCAGCCTAAAAACCTCCACAGGAAGTCTCGTTATCTCACGCTCCTCAGCTGATTTCCTTCGACGACCTTCTTGTCTGTTGTCATCTGCTTTAACGTGTTTGGTGATCAATCAATCACAGGACGCCTCTGATCTCCTTCACATCCTGCATCCACCTGTGGACATCACACCTCTTGTTCCCCTCACTAATGACCCAGAGAGGTCAAAGCTCCTGCCGTGTTCTCAGATCTCACTGTAACCTAACGATGACCTGTTCCAGCCCAGCTGTAATAAAGCACAATTATCCCGTAAATCCAACAGAACTTTCAGCTTTTAAAGCTAATTATTGGACAGTGCCGAGGTGATGTCGTCCCGTCGTCCACATCCCTCAGCTGGAAGGTTTAAGGTGTCTTCCACCGTCAGTCTGTGAGCAGCAGCTTCTTCAGGTCGATCAAACTGAATCAATGAACCGTTTTCCCTTTTTATGGCAAACTGTTCAAAAAATAAACTCTTTTACAAATAAATACAGTATTTACACTCCGACTGTGAGCCAGCTTCACAGCTGCTGTCTGCTCCTCCTTCAGGCTCCACAGGGTCACACTGCATCTGTACAAAATATTCACTAACAACAATAACTGTAAACTTTGTATGTACACGAACACCTTTACAGGAGGACTACCAGCTGAGGTAGTGGGGTGGGGGCAGGTGAGCTCACACACCTCTGAAGTCTTGTTTCGGCCTGTTTCTGTACACATACAGATGCTCTTATTTTGAAAGGAACTCAGCTGTGAGTCACAGGGCTGAAGGTGAGAGTCTCACTGTCGCTCCTGAGACAGACTCTCTGCTTCCTGTTTCTCCAGACAGATCCAGGCTCACCTGTTGGGATGGTGTCTCTCTCTTCCTCCTCGGTTTGATGGTGAGATGCAGAAAGAGTCTGCAGCATCTGCAGCTGTCGTCTGACGCGAGCATCATCAGCATCTTTCAGCCCTGAGGCCACGTCTGAGCTCCGAAGCATCGTTTCAGCAGGAACCCAACATGGGCCGACAATCCATGTGTGTTCACATGTAGGTGTTCACATGTTCCTGTTCACATGATGGTGTTCACATGTTCCTGTTCACATGTTGGTGTTCACATGTAGGTGTTCACATGTTCCTGTTCACATGTTGGTGTTCACATGTTGGTGTTCACATGTTGGTGTTCACATGTTCCTGTTCACATGTTGGTGTTCACATGTTGGTGTTCACATGTTCCTGTTCACATGTTGGTGTTCACATGTTCCTGTTCACATGTTCCTGTTCACATGTTCCTGTTCACATGTTGGTGTTCACATGTAGGTGTTCACATGTTCCTGTTCACATGTTGGTGTTCACATGTTGGTGTTCACATGTTGGTGTTCACATGTTCCTGTTCACATGTTGGTGTTCACATGTTGGTGTTCACATGTTCCTGTTCACATGTTCCTGTTCACATGTTGGTGTTCACATGTTGGTGTTCACATGTTCCTGTTCACATGTAGGTGTTCACATGTTCCTGTTCACATGTTCCTGTTCACATGTAGGTGTTCACATGTTCCTGTTCACATGTTCCTGTTCACATGTTGGTGTTCACATGTTGGTGTTCACATGTTCCTGTTCACATGTTCCTGTTCACATGTTGGTGTTCACATGTTGGTGTTCACATGTTGGTGTTCACATGTTCCTGTTCACATGTTGGTGTTCACATGTTGGTGTTCACATGTTCCTGTTCACATGTTCCTGTTCACATGTTCCTGTTCACATGTTTTAGCAGCGTTAAAGAATAAAGTACGACCTCTCTGAAGCTCTGCAGTCCCGGGTTGTTGACAGCAGGTCGCGGTGCAGACAGCTGCAGGTCTGTCGGTGAGCTCACACTGATCCTTCATTAATACCTTTACACTCCTCTCTGCTCCGTCTCTGTCTTTACTTCATGAACTGTTTGGCACATGCTGCTGGCTCCGTCTGCTCTCATTCAAACGACATGAGGTTTGCTGGTATCTGTGGAGAGATGACGACAGGCTTTAACACAGAGAGAGAGAGCTGCTGCCACACACACGTCTCACATGCAGCTGTGTTGGTTACAGCGTTAGCAGACCTGTAACACATCAGTACACACAAAGCAACATTAACAAACATGTGCAAGGTGATGTTGGCTTTCAGCTCTGTGTTTGGTCTCCACCTCCTCCTGAGGGGAGGAGCCTGGAGCAGCTCAGTGCAGCGGGCGGCTGTCAACCGGCTGGAAGACGCAAAGCAGGAAATAAATGTAAACGGTTAGAAAGAGGTGAACCTGTGTTTGACCCCACCCTCAGTCTCACACCTCCCTCAGGAGATCAGTGAAGGATTATCTATGTCAGGGTTATCTTGTCTTCAGTTGTCCGTCTATGAGCTAGCAGCAGTGCTAATGCTAACCATGTCCAGGAGCTCCAGCTGCTCTGTGCTGCAGAGAGAAGAAGCTCCTCTCCATCATGTTACACACGAGGCCGAGCCCAGAGGACAGTGAGTGTGTGTGTGTGTGCTGAGCGTACCTGAGGTCTGCTGCTCCGACACGCCTCCTCCAGGTGTTTGTGCCAGATGATGGCTGAGAACCTGGATCCAGTCTGGAACTTGTAAACATTACCTGTGAAGAGACGATACACCTGTGTGATTGTGTGTGTGTGTGTGTGTGTGTGTGTGTGTGTGTGTGTGTGTGGAGCTGACCTTTGTCCGGGTCGTTGAGCTGGAAGATGTTGGGTCTGGCCGGGTCGTCTGGCAGCACCACCATCCAGCCGGTCACGCACACCTTCTTACAGGGACTCGACTTATACTGACACACAGACACACAGACACACAGACACACAGACACACACACAGACACAGACACAGACACAGACACAGACACAGACACAGACACAGACACAGACACAGACACAGACACAGACACAGACACAGACACAGACACAGACACAGACACACACACACACACAGACACAGACACAGACACAGACACAGACACAGACACACACACACACACACACACACAGACACAGACACAGACACAGACACACACACACACACACAGACACACACACACAGACACACAGACACAGACACACACACACACACACACACACACACAGACACACACACACAGACACACACACACACACACAGACACAGACACACACACACAGACACACACACACACACACACACACAGACACACGCACACACACACACACACACACAGAGTAGAGTTTCAGCGTGTTCCTCAGCTCACATGATGGTTCAAATGAAGCTAAAGGTCCGTCCCTCAGCTCTGACACATCTCAGCACTGCTGCTGCTGACGTGGACGTTCAGACTGACAGCAGCTCTGTGTTGGTGTGTGACCCACGAGCGTGAAGGTTTACATGAAGCAGAAACGCCTCCACAGTGTAGTGACACAGTGACTTCATAGTTTCATGACCTTAAAGCATCAGACTCACGTGCTTCCTCTCAGAGGCTCGCAGAGCTTTGGCTCCGTAGAAGGTCAGAGTGGATCCAGACAGAGTGATCCAGAACCTGGTCCAGGACGATAGCTGAAGGAAACACAAACACGTCACTGTCTCTGATCAGATCATTCACGAGCCCACATGCTGAGCAGAGCAGGTCACAGCTGGTCTCACCCTCGGTTTGCGTCCCTCCTTCAGCAGCGTTTTCCTCCTCAGAGGACCTTCGATGGTCACGCTGCCCGCCTCGCTGCAGCCGTAACACGAGGTGGCAGCAGACGAGCTGAGGGGGACACAGACAGAGCTCAGAGTGTGCAGCTCACTGTCCCACAGCACGATAAATACATGAGGAAACTGGAATGAATACATGAGTGTGTTGACACAGCAGAGTGTAATCAGCCTGTCATAGAGAGAGAGCATGCAGGTGAGCCACACTGACTGTATCTCACAGGTGGATGAAGGAGACAGACATGAAGCACAGCTCGCTGCAGTGACTCAGAGCGCAGCACTGCAGCCGTGCGTCCTGAACAGGCTCTGTGACGCTGCGCTGAGGATGTCTCAGAGCGACCATGGAGGAAAGAACAGCTCCTAAATCAAGACGTGCTTTACATGTTAGCAGTAAGCACCAGGTTTTGTGCTAAGCTAGCCGTTTTCATTAACAACCAAGATGGCTGCCGCTAATGTGGAACGTTCCAACATCGGTTAACATTAGCTTCTAAATCATGTGCTGCCAAGCGTCTGCGTGTCATGTTGCAGAGGAAGACGTATAAACTGTATGTCTGAACTAGCTAGCCTAGCAGCCTGATGCTACGTCACAGGTGTGATTGGTTGGAGTCCAGAGGCAGTCTGGTGAGGTGAGAGGTTTCAGACTGATGCACTAATGAACACGTCTCAGCTTTGATCACAACAGAGTCTGTCAGTGGAAGAAAGAGCCCACGTGTAACCCTGACCTCCAGCAGCATGCAGCGAGGGGATGAGGTGATAGAAGAACATTAGAGTGAGTCAAAGTTTAAAGATGAGTCTGTTCTCATTCAGTGTGTCCTGTTCTCCCTCTTCACTGTACCTGTAAACATAGCTGCGGCTCCGGGGGGAGTTTCGGAGTGGGACCCTCCAGTTGGGGCCCAGTGTGGCGTACATGCGGCCCCTGTTTGTCACACAGGTCACAGTTTCACTGAGAGCATATCACTAATCACAGCCCAGCTTTAACCTTAAGTTCTATATGTTCTGTCTGCTGGTACAAACACAGATACACAGAGTGATTAACCTGACGCAGCATGTTAGCAACAGGTAAATACACTGATATTAGATGCTTAATGAACACGCTGCAGGCACAGGTACAAAGAGAACATGTCTAACACACAGGAAGTCACTTTATTTCTTATTGTCAACAAATCCCACGATCAGCTTCAAGATTTCAGTTTCGCTCTCTTCTTCGTATCTACAGGCGCACACGTCTCAGATCAGCAGACGGTCGGCTCTGGTTGTAACTCTTGATTTTCCTGGCTGACGGTCGCTTTCCTTTTCAGACTGTTTGCTTCATCTGAGCGTCGAGTTTGTTTCTTCTTCTTTGGATTTCCACTTCTTGTTGAAGTTGTATCTGTAGTCATCCATCTTTTCTTTGTTCATAGTAGATTACTGTTTACTCGCAACACTTGCAGAGAGCGGAGAAGCAGCCGCTTAGCTCCGCCTACCCTCTCTGGCAGACCAACCACTGCTGGCTGATGGAAAACGCGTCACTAACTGGGCGCCGCCACAGACACCGAGCCCATAATAATACTATATACTGCAGATGCAAAGGCTTTCATCAGTGGGCCGTAGGCTCAGTCACCTTTGTGTGTGATTTGGCGTTATACAAATAAAATTTGATTGATTGATTCGAATTTGATTGATTAACAGACATTTATTTACATGGAAAGCTTCCAGATGATCTCTTTAAGAACAGGAAATAAAGTGTTTGCAGGATCATGTTTGTTACAATAATCTAATCGGCCACAAGAGGCTCAAGTGCACCGCTGTTCTGTTTGTTGTTTGCAGCTAAAACGTGTCGTGACTAAAAGATGTTTCAGGAACAAGAAGGTATTTTGTCTGAAACGTCTCCTGACGGACGACAAACAAACAATCAGCACCTTTAAGGTCTGTGTCTGTAAATGTTCCACTTTAATGTCCTGAGCTTCATTAACAGCTTCACACTGATTCAAACACATCTCTGCTTCTTTCTTCAAACTGAAACTGGATTTCTGTGTGAGTTTGTGAAGTGTACAGGAGGGTCTGACATCCAGGGACTGAAGGTTAGTAACGTGTTGACAGCCTGGGTCGGTTTGGTCTCTTCGTGGGATCAGTCGACAATAAGAAAATGAACGAGAGCGGTCAGCATCATTTGTTCTCAGTCTGACGTGGGCAAGTTTACAGACATAGTTCATGACATTCGTGCTGTAAACACTCTGTAATCTGTCACTGATTAAAAGGTATGATTGATCTTTAATGAGGTATTTCTGAAGGTTATACAGTATCATGATAATATCTCTCACCTCTCCATCCCAGGTGAGAGTTCCTCCCCAAAAGAGCTCTCACTGCTGCCTGCGAGGGAGAGCAACAAAAGAGACGGCTTCATTCCTGGTCTCAAGTTAAAAAGATGACATTAGCGATGAGTGAATATTACAGCCCTGAACAGAAGCGTGTAACAGACCTAGTGAGAGCCCGTTGGACACGGACGTGCTCTGAGGGTCGTTCCTGACGGGGCTCTGGGACTCTAAGAAGCTGTCGTCCAGCAGGTGGCGTGCTTTCTCTATAGGAAAGGTGGCGCTCCTGCTCTCTGACATGCCGTACTGACACATCATGCTGTGGACACAGTTAGACACATCACAGCTCAGACGTGCTGGTGTGTGTTGTGCTTACAGTCACATGACATGAAGGGTAGCAGTGTCTGATCACCTCATTCAAACGATGCTTTCTTATTAACTATGAAACAGTCAAACAGATTCATTCACCATCTGTGACAGTAAAACGTTTAGAATGAAGAATATTAATTACAAGGTTCACTCTTTATTATTAATAGTTTAAGTGCAGTTTCTGATCATACTTATTAATGATATGCTGAATGAGGGACACCTTCTGAAGCATCTTTAGCTGCAGTGTAGTTCTACCTCACCTGATGCTCAGGTGATTCACTCGTACTACACACACTAAGTTTTAATACAGAAACAACTGAAAGCATTTGAACAGGTAGACAGGAGTTACCTGTGGCTGTCACTACATGCTCCGTCTATCTCACTGAACTCATACTGTAGGTTACACGTGAACTCTTATTGCTGTCTGAATGAACCCTGAATACGGCCTGTCACACTCACTTGTTTCCCAGACTGTGGCTCTTCCTGTGGTGGGAGGGAGGGGGGGTGGGGATGTGGACCCCCACAGAGGCGTCAGGGCAGGTGGGCCGCCTGTTGTACCTCATGGAGGCAGAAACCTCAGACAGACCTGGAGGACAGAGAACAGGTCAGCACTGCTGAACACACAAATCCTGCTTCAGTCTGTGTGTGATGCGTCAGAGATCAGGAGAGCAACGATCAATACGCTTCAACTTTGACATTATTTTTTATTATCAGTAACCTGAGGAGTCATGTTCTTAGACAGGTGTTAATGTGAGGTTTGTTTCCTCCTCTGTGACAGGAAACAAAAACACTTTGGTAACAAGACATCGAGGCCAACATGTTGACACACAACAAATCAACACTTTAATCAACAATCAAATGAACTGACATGTTATCAGTTATGTTGTTGATACTTTAGTCCTTCACTGGTAAAAATTAGCATATTTTAGGATGGACAGCGTGAATTTAAGTTCTTTCCATGGAATCCACAGGCCGGCCCCCAAACTGATCCTCAACCTGGAACCATTAATCATCACTGGCCTGTGTGTTAGACCTCACTGGACTCTGTGTTAGACTTCACTGGACTCTGTGTTAGACCTCACTGGACTCTGTGTTAGACCTCACTCTGTGTTAGACCTCACTGGACTCTGTGTTAGACCTCACTCTGTGTTAGACTTCACTGGACTCTGTGTTAGACCTCACTCTGTGTTAGACCTCACTCTGTGTTAGACTTCACTGGACTCTGTGTTAGACTTCACTGGACTCTGTGTTAGACCTCACTGGACTCTGTGTTAGACCTCACTGGACTCTGTGTTAGACCTCACTCTGTGTTAGACCTCACTGGACTCTGTGTTAGACCTCACTCTGTGTTAGACTTCACTGGACTCTGTGTTAGACCTCACTCTGTGTTAGACCTCACTGGACTCTGTGTTAGACCTCACTGAACTCTGTGTTAGACTTCACTGGACTCTGTGTTAGACCTCACTGGACTCTGTCTTAGACTTCACTGGACTCTGTGTTAGACCTCACTCTGTGTTAGACTTCACTGGACTCTGTGTTAGACCTCACTGGACTCTGTGTTAGACCTCACTGGACTCTGTGTTAGACCTCACTGGACTCTGTGTTAGACTTCACTGGACTCTGTGTTAGACCTCACTGGACTCTGTGTTAGACCTCACTCTGTGTTAGACTTCACTGGACTCTGTGTTAGACCTCACTCTGTGTTAGACTTCACTGGACTCTGTGTTAGACCTCACTCTGTGTTAGACCTCACTGGACTCTGTGTTAGACCTCACTGAACTCTGTGTTAGACTTCACTGGACTCTGTGTTAGACCTCACTGGACTCTGTCTTAGACTTCACTGGACTCAGAGTGAGGTCTAACACAGAGTGAGGTCTAACACAGTGTTAGACTTCACTGGACTCTGTGTTAGACCTCACTGGACTCTGTGTTAGACTTCACTGGACTCTGTGTTAGACCTCACTCTGTGTTAGACTTCACTGGACTCTGTGTTAGACCTCACTGGACTCTGTGTTAGACCTCACTGGACTCTGTGTTAGACTTCACTGGACTCTGTGTTAGACCTCACTGGACTCTGTGTTAGACCTCACTGGACTCTGTGTTAGACCTCACTGGACTCTGTGTTGGACCTCACTGGACTCTGTGTTAGACTTCACTGGACTCTGTGTTAGACCTCACTCTGTGTTAGACCTCACTGTGTGTTAGACATCACTGGAGTCTCTGTTAGACCTCACTGGATTGTGCTACATGGATGAATTTACACAGTTTGTGTCATTGGAACCTCTGAGTCCCTCTCACTGGACTCTACTGGGACCAGTTAACATCCAGACTGGAGACCAGATCAGACCCAGCAGGGCAGAGTGATAAACCAGATCTGTGTATGAAGGTAATCTGTGGTATTAATTTATATGAGCCTTCAGAGCCTCATGAAAACACACACACACACACACACACACACACAGCTGAGGGTGATGGTGCTGTCTGCTGTGTTGGAGGAAACATCCTCTGAATGTTCCAGCCGGTGACGTCGGCACGTTAACTCTGAATGTTTCCTAAAAACAGCAGGAAACATTTACACACTGTTGTTCAGTGATCATGGAGAACAGTGTGGTGGAGGAGAACGAAATCAGTCACAGCTTAATGTGATCCCTCAGGGATTACACTGTGTCCTAATGTGCCTCCACTATTAGCTCGTTAACACACTCACTCTCTGGAGACCTGCACACTGTGCAGAGTGATGCTACACAGCGTGCATGAATAATTACATGAAGGACAGAAGAGTTATTTCCACAGAGGGATAAATTCTCCAACAACATACAGCCAACAATTTTAGGTTTAAAGACGACAAACTGTTAAATGTCAATGTTTCCAAAACTGTTTCATCATCTTCTGTTTGGAAAAATGTAGAGCTGTAAACACGACTGAGTCTGGAAAGAATCCTGACCCCACATGGACTCTGCGTCTGTGAGGCAACATTTATTAGGATTTTACACCATGATGCGAAAAAGAGAAAAAAACGTATTTTTCAAAATGTTGTGCAAAAGATGTTTCAAGAAAAGTGTTCCCATGTGTGTCTGCTGTCAGAGCAACTAACCCCGAACGGTTTGAGAGGAGGAAACACCAGGAAGGAAGGAACTGGATCTTTAACCACTAACACATACTTTTCATTGTTTAAAATATTCATATAATGTTTGTGGGCGTCATGGTGGTACAGTGGTTAGTGCCTCTCCTCACAGCTAGAAGGTTCCTGGTTTGACTCCCGGTTCAGACGTAGTGGGCCTTTCTGTGTGGAGTCTGCATGTTCTCCCGTGCATGCCTGGGTTCCCTCCGGGTACTCCGGCTTCCTCCCACAGTCCAAAGACATGCTCGTTAGGTTCACTGGTGACTCTGACCGTAGGTGTGAATGTGAGCGAAAGCGTGAAAGGTTGTGTGTCTCTGTGTGTCAGCCCTGTGATTGACAGGTGACCTGTCCAGGTGTAACCACGCCTCTCGCCCAGTGACAGCTGGGATAGGCTCCAACCCACTGTGACCCTGAACAGGATAAGCGGTGTCGATGATGGATGAAACAACCATGGGATGGATTAGGATGAAATTTGGTACAGATATTCAAGGTACCCACAGAAGGACCAACTTTGGTGATCGTCTGACTTCGACTCTAGCGCCACCATGAGGTTGAGGTGAGTTTGCCCAGAGTGAAAAGTGTGAGTTCCATACACTTGGAGAAGAAAATGAGAGGTGAAGCTGCTCTGGAGGCTTGTGGAGGACCTAAACCGTGCTGACATCACGCTGCAGCCAATCAGACCGCTTAAAAGCAGACAAAGTAGACAGCCGGACGCAGGCTCCTGTGCAGGTGATGGATGTCAGCCCTCAGCTCTTACAGCACGTGTTTGCTGACTCAGCGTGTTGAAGTGCTGCTTGAACAGAACCAGCTGAATGAATCGGACAGACTGAGGCCTGAAAGTCACGAGAGGCCCAGTCACCAGCGAGAGAATGATTTATGCAACATGATCACTTAAATAGCATTCAGAGGATGCTCACAGCTGCAGCTCCACCATGCTAACACACAGTGATGGATGAAGTGATGAATGCAGCAGGTCACATGGGGTTTCTTGTTTTTGTCCGTGCACATGTTCGGTGCATCGTGCCATCTCTCTCTCAGAGAGAACATGGAGAGAGTGAGCACAGCAGATTCTTGTGTTGGCCGAGTGTGACTGAATGACACTTGTTTATAGTGAGCGCGCCCGCAGGCTGCCGGTTACAGCCAGAGCAGCCTTTTCCTGCCATGTTACATAATCCTGAATGATGGTCTGACCAGCAGAGGAGAGGCTGTTATTATGTGGTGATGAGACTCTCCTGAAAGCCAACAGGCAGGCATGAAGAACGGTTTGTCAGAGCTCATTCGGAGCGACAGGTTTCCTCTCATGTCCAAACACTGGAAGGTTAAAATGGAAAGAACTGAAAGAGCACTTTCTACACCTGCAGAAGGCATTAACGTATTTTTAGTTTCAGTCTCTTTCCTGCTGACCCCTGATGGTGGAAATCAACTACATACACCTGCACATGAAGCCTCCCTCTCTGTTCACCTCTTTGCACTTTGACTCCACTGCACCTCAGAGGAAACATTGCTCCACACCAGCTTATAAAAGCATCGGCTGGTCGTTATGACTGAGCCTTACGGGCAGAGAGGGTGTGACAGCAACAGAAACACATGTTAGAAAATGAAGGAATCCTTGTTGTAAGCAGAACCTTAAAAAAAGCAGGTTTTAATTTAACCCGTCCTTTTTCCAGCTCCTCCTGTCTTTGTACTTAACATCTTCTCTTTAGGCTTTAAAGGGGAATTCATCAGGTCATATTAGTGTGTACATAAAGTACACTCAGTGTGTGAGTGTCTCCAGTAGATGTGTTCATCCTGCAGCAGTGAAACAGGCTGTAATGGCTGCAACATAATCCTTGATGGGTCAAAGGTCGTCCACTAAAAGTTCTTGTTGTTTCCACTGACAGGCTCAGATTGTTATTCTAAGTGTGTGACAACATGACAGAAAGGATCCCTACAGAGATAGACCTTTTTGTTACAGAGGAAGATGATTGTTTTAACCACACACAGACGTTACATCGCTCTCTGCACACACACCAGACTCCATTCACAAAAACAGGGATTTAAGCTCACAGGACACAGGAGCTGAAGGTCAACCACTGCCTGGATCACCTCGTTAGTTTGTATTATGGTGTGTTTTAAATGGTTAGTTACAATCAAACACATTGTTTATGGTATACACCAACACAAACAAACTAACCGAAGGATGCAGCAGCAGAGCAGCAGCTCCTGTGTTCTGTGAGGGAAAATCACTGTTTTTGTCAATGAGGTCTGGTGGCCTCGAAGACAGTGATGTAACGTCTGCTTGTGTAGTAAGCATGTTCCTTTTTATTCAGCTAATCATCTTTTTCACTGTTATAAAGTTGGTTTTTTCCATCCTATTCTTAAGGTTGTATTTTCATGCTCATTCTGTGCATTTGTTTGAAAGTGCTGAGAGCTGCATGTCTTGTATGAACAGTGTTATACAAAGTGACTTCTTCTTCTTATTATTAATACTCCTAATAATTTACTACGAAACAAGTAAAGTAGCACAAAGGTACAAAAGCGCCGTACTTCCCCTTTAACTGGATGTTTTTCTTCTTGTAACCAGAAACAAAGTGATGACCTTCTCTTCATTAATCATAGCAGGAGCAGTTAAACGATGTGTTGTGTCATAATGAGGGAATGTGTCTTTATTAAAATCAGTGTTTTGTGTGACGATAACAAAGACGTGTCACAGAGACAGAAACCAAACGTTCCCTCTCTGCAGCCAAACATCTCCCTGTAATAACTCAGACTCCTGCTTCCTCTGTCAGTGACTCACTGATGCTCTGTGTATTCACTGACTGCAGGATTAAACAGCGCTGGCTCTGACGGACGGTTCTGTAATTAAAGTGAAATCAGAACTGTTCCTTCCTCTGCTCCGTCCAGCGTGGACGTAATGACTCTGTCAGCACGTACAGATTCACACTCGTGGATATAATACTGCTAAATGATGTGTTACATGCTATGGACAAACAGACAGAGAGAGTGTAACGGTTGATATGGTAACCGTTTCAAACAGAGCCCAGCATGTGGAGGTCCGTCTGCAGCCATGACTGGATGGAAACACACGGACGTGTGCGGTCCCAGAGGACGCTGCTGCGGACAGACGGCGATTAGCTGCATCGTTAACTTCCTCATGGGACGCTTTACTCAGGTTTTACCACATCACCTGAAACTCGAGTAAAGAATTAACTGTCCTCACTGGACATGAAGGATATGAGTTCATTACTCTGTAAATCTAAAGCTGCTGTAGCTCCAGTCAGCACAGCTCACACTGTGAGGCCGCAGCTTGTAAGCACTTCCTGAGCTGTGGGTTTACTGCGTCTGACTGACCCAAGAGTCTTCATGAAGTCAACTACAGAATCTTAAAGATCGTATCAAGACACATTTCTACACATTTCACAGAATCAAAGTTAACTCCAGATAATGAAGAGACTCCGTCACACAAGAAGAACAAAGGCAGTCACATAAAGAACGTCTATCTGTGTTCTCTAACCTCCAGAGTTCTGCTCATTTGCTCGTTCCACAGCACATTCCTTCCTCAGTGTGCGACCTTGAAGGCATCGTGCTCGTGCTAAAGGTCCTCACTGCTCTCACTCAGACAGCTGCAGAGCTTCATGCTGTCTCTGATTTGGCTCGGGGGTCTTCTCTCTTTATCACCCTGACCACGTCCCGCATTACCTCACCTCAGCCCCCTCCAAACTTCAGCACAATGCAAGATGGAAAATACAGCAAGTGACCCTCTGAAGCACGTCCTCCTCATGTGCTCTGACCTGGTCTGTGTGTGTGTAATAAACAGAGGAGTGCGTCCCTGCAGCCGCCTCACCTCACGCTGACACCACAGATCACAGAGAGGTGGGTGGGGGACAGGGGGGGGGGGGGGGGGACAGGAAATGCTTGTTTGTGTGGATCAGTCAGGACGGCCTGTAAACTCTCTGCTGCTCATTTCTTTTCCAAACCAATCAAAGAATAATCAGTCAGCTGTCATCGCTCCAACCTGATGTCACCAGCTGCACCTGCAGAGAGCTGAGAGCGATGCATCGCTCTAAACACTGAAGCTCATGTTACCTGTCAAACAGCTGCTCTTGTCTGTTCTCAGACAGACTGAAGGAGCCGACAGACTGCACACGATGACTTCAGATTCTGCTCGACTACATGAGAACAAAGACAGGCTGCAGCGCTGCCTCAGGTGAGTCTTACCTGCCAGGTCTTCTTTAGAGGAGGCGATGCGAGGGGAGCTGTTCCCAGGTTCAATCTTCAGAGACAGCCTGAAACACAAACAGCCGTCACATTAGCACTGCAGGTTATCAACTGTGTCATGATGGATGGACTGATGGATGGATGGACTGATGGATGGATGGATGGATGGATGGACTGATGGATGGATGGATGGATGGATGGACGGACGGACGGACGGATGGATGGACGGATGGGTGGATGGATGGATGGACGCACGGACGGATGGATGGATGGATGGACGGACGGACGGGTGGATGGATGGATGGATGGATGGATGGATGGATGGACTGATGGACTGATGGATGGATGGATGGATGGATGGATGGTTGGATGGATGGATGGATGGATGGATGGACTGATGGATGGATGGATGGATGGATGGATGGATGGATGGACTGATGGATGGATGGATGGATGGATGGATGGATGGATGGTTGGATGGATGGATGGATGGATGGATGGATGGATGGATGGATGGATGGATGGACTGATGGATGGATGGATGGATGGACGGATGGATGGATGGATGGTTGGATGGATGGATGGATGGATGGATGGACTGATGGATGGATGGATGGATGGATGGACGGACGGACGGACGGACGGACGGGTGGATGGATGGATGGGTGGATGGATGGATGGACGGACGGACGGACGGATGGATGGACGGATGGGTGGATGGATGGATGGACGCACGGACGGATGGATGGATGGACGGACGCATCTGTGGATGGATGGATGGATGGATGGATGGACGGACGGACAGACGGATGGATGGACGGATGGGTGGATGGATGGATGGACGCACGGACGGATGGATGGATGGATGGACGGACGGACGGGTGGATGGATGGATGGACGGACGGACGGGTGGATGGATGGATGGACGGACGGACGGATGGATGGACGGACGGACGGACGGATGGACGGATGGGTGGACGGACGGATGGACGGATGGATGGACGCACGGACGGATGGATGGATGGATGGACGGACGGACGGGTGGATAGATGGATGGACGGACGGACGGGTGGATGGATGGACGGACGGACGGACGGATGGACGGATGGGTGGATGGATGGATGGACGGATGGATGGATGGATGGACGGATGGATGGACGGATGGACGGACGGATGGATGGACGGACGGACGGGTGGATGGATGGATGGACGGACGGACGGATGGATGGATGGATGGACGGACGGACGGGTGGATGGATGGATGGACGGATGGACGGATGGATGGACGGACGGACGGGTGGATGGATGGATGGACGGACGGATGGATGGATGGATGGATGGACGGACAGACGGGTGGATGGATGGATGGACGGATGGACGGATGGATGGACGGACGGACGGACGGGTGGATGGATGGACGGACGGACGGACGGGTGGATGGATGGATGGACGGATGGACGGATGGATGGACGGACGGACGGGTGGATGGATGGATGGATGGACGTTGTTCCTGGCCCTGCCTCTCGGCCCTGCCTCGTGGTCTAAGTAGTCTGACTGAAGGTAAAGCTACGGGTCGAGCTTTCATTGGACGCTAGTAACCGCCCTGTCTCTGTGGTTTATAAGATGTGGATGAAGTGCCTCAAACCTGCATTCACTTTAATGTCCAGCAGGGGGCGACTGAAAAGAAGTCTGGTTCCGAAACTTCACTGCTCCTCCCACTCTTACATGCAGTCTGTGGTCTAACAGCACCTCCGTAAATAGGTCATAAATAAGTAAAATATTTGTTCTGTTTACAACAATCAACAGAGGCAGTGTGTTTACTGTCTTATGATTTTAAAGATGTACATAAATATATAAAAACTACTTTGACTCGGTTTTATTTAACGTCCATTTCAAGCTCAGAACCTGTTTTTCTAACGAGTGAATAAACGAGTCCCAGCGAGGCTCACTGTAGAAAGAGCTGCTGGAGTCTCTGCCTCCTCCACGAGTCTGACTTCCACCTCTGAAGTCTGAACCTGGCGTCTGTGCGAGTCCTCCTGTCTGCACGCGCTCAGTTTGGTCGACCAGCACATGGAACAGACTCATAAATTGAGTGGTTGGTGAGTGGGACTCTGCCACTCATCAGCACATTTGGAAAGTATTTATTGACACTGTGGGTGGGAGGAAGTGAGGCTAATGAGCGAAGCACAGAGGAGGAGAGTCATACTTCAGTCTCATGTCCACGTTACATCACACGCTCTGTCCGCCTGCTCTGTGTCTCAACAGGACTGTCATCAGTGAAATGTGACTGTGTCCTCGGTGGAAACATGGAGACGCTGTGCAGAGCTCAAACATACACACATTTAAACCATCAGTTATGTAATCAAACCTGTTCTGTAGACGCACGTCTCAGTGAGCAGCTTTTTCACTCACGCTGAGCCGATTATTTTGTGATCAAGTTTTTCTAAGACATGACGAGCTGACGACACTAAACTGACTTCATTGTTCTGAAGATAATGGTGCTATAGCAGAGTTTAAACATGTTCTCCGTGCGGCCTCTTTCTGACTTTAAACAGCTGCTTTGTTCTTCCTGCATGTTTGAAGTATTGAAGTCGGTATCCTTTGTCTTTAGGATGTTTACCATCAGACGACGAGGAGCCCAGAACAACAGGGAAACCTTTTGACATAATACAGAGAGAATGTGAGTGTGTCAGAAGCTCAGAGGCTAACACATAAAACCCCGAGCAGGCGCTTCAGTCTGCGACGTCTCTGCTTGGTGTCTGATTCATGTTCCAGGTCTCGGAGTCCGAAACAAACTGAAAATGTTTCGTCTCTGTTTCGACGCTACGTTAAAATGTCGACTTGATTTTAAATGATCATCATGGTCACATTATACTTCCTGTTTACACCTCACAACCCCCCAGAAACACCTGGTCATACCTGGGTGGGAGGGGCTGCAGCCGTCTACAGATGTTGGACAGTTTCGACTCAGTAGCGTCACTATGACCAGCTGCAGTCTGGTGTTCAGAGCCTGATGGCTTTAACAGTAAAAAGATTAAAGTAACGCTGACGTGAAGTCCCTGCTGGTTGTTCTTGTTGCTGCTTCATCCAAAGGTTTGATGTTTTCTTGGTTTCATTACATCAGTGGAAACATCACATAGCTGACCTCTGACCTCTCAGACTCTGATTTAACACCAAGGATCCTCTCACATCACAACACGAGCTCCAGCTCACAGGTCTGCAGAGACAGCTTCCTGTCTGCCTGATGAGTCAGTGTGCAGGTTAACGGTGACCTCTGACCTCTTCTCTCACGGCCCTGTCTCCAGTCAAACATCCATCTCAGGAAATATAAAGAAAGGGTTCAAACATGTGCACCTTTACCTTCCTACCTACCTGCTGAGTGACCTGCTGATTGTTCTGCTTTATTTGTTCATTGTCTTCTTTGTTGGTTTTTAGAGACTCAAACGATAAAACATCTCCAGCTGTAAACTTCTACCATCAGCCACAGACCTTCAGTGAGCTCTGTACAGCCTGTGTGTGTGAACGGAAACGTCTTCACTGTGATGCAGACATGTCAGCTTCTGTGTCTCTGCATGCAAACCTGCAGCCTGCAGGTGAGACAGCTCAGCTCCAGCACTCGGCTGTGGCAGACGCTCTGACGTGTGAGCCTCGTCTGACAAACTCATCAGAGCTGCTGCTGCTTTATGTCCGCTCCCTGTGGAGGGAGTCAAAGCAGCAGGCCGTCGTCTTCATGCTGCTTCCTGTGCACTGACCCGACTGCTTCGCCCCCTCCCTCCCCGTGTTTCCACCGTGTCAGAGTTCTGACCTGTGCACAGCTTCACAGACTCAGTATGTGACCGTCACAGGGCTGAGGCGCCCCCCCACAGTGTCAGTGAGGTGAAACTTACTTGAAGTTGTCGTCTTCCACAAACTTCTGCAGCTCCTCGATGTAACGCACTGACAGCAGGTACTTCTGCACGTGAGGGAGAGTCACCAGATAATCTGAGGACACACAGGAGGAAGAGGAGGAGGAGGAGGAGGAGGAGGAGGAGGAGGAGGAGGAGGAGGAGGAGGAGGAGGTCACTTTATATCAGACAGACAGAGAGAGAGAGACTGTGCACGATGTATGTACATCTGTGTGACTACATCCACCCATCCACCACCCACCCTGACCTGCAGGAGACGGAGCAGCTCTGTGTTCTGTATCTAAACTGCACATCAGAGTTTTTGTCGTGTTTCATTTGTTGGTGTAGAAACGCCCCGAACAGAAATGTGACGTGCAGCACAGCACACGCTCCTGCAGGATGGTGTCGGCGTGTGTTGTTCCTCACCGTAGTTGCAGGACATCTGCAGGTCAGAGATGACTCTCAGCAGGTTGTTCATCTGATTGGTCCTCTGCTCCGTCTCTATGATGCTGTCTGACGCCGGATAGGCCGAGTCGATGTAGATCATGTCGAGCAGGTAGATTCCTGAAACACACAGAACCTATCAG
>NW_027211729.1:85000-115000 GCF_022749685.1 Semicossyphus pulcher
GTGTCTGCTGACAGACTGAGGACATGTGCAGAGACTCTGAGTGCTGACGAGGAGTCACACTTAAAGAGAGGCAGGAGACGAACAGACACGTGGTGAGTGTTCCTATCCTCCTCAGCATGGCGTCTCTTCTTCCTCAGGATGAAGCAATATGAGAGAAATAATCAGCTTTTTATTGGGTAAATGTAAATTACAAATATTATATAGAAGTGATGTTACAGACGGTCCTGTGAGTCCTAACATGGATGCAAACAGCTCTGTCCCTCAGCTGAAGACTTCATATAATGACAGAGTCCATAATATGAGAGTGCAGCTAAAACTATAATTATAAGGCACACCTGACACAGGTGCACTGGTTTAAATAAATAAACTTCAATCAGACTCAAACAGAAACTGTTGATCTGAGTCAGCATGAGTCGAGTTCGTTCAGAGCTCTCAGACGTTCTCAGGTTCCACTTACTGTCAGACAAAAGCGGTGCAGGTGTGAGGGGCTGAACATGCTCAGGTAACGTTGCCGTCTGACCCCGATGATTCGACCTTTCATTGTGTTTCAGCCTCTGATTGATGAACAGCATGCAGTCGTTAAGCTGATCACTGACAGACAGTCACAGTAATGTACACGGTTGAGCTCATGTATATCTTACACAGTGAAACGTCCTTAAAGCTGCACTGACAGATCTGTGAAATGAAAGGCTCAAAGTGAAGAGGATACTCACAACGTGCAGCTGTAAAGAGCACGTTCGCATCCCTCAGCTGTTTCTCTACAGTGTACTGCAGCGTCACAGCTTTCTCTCCGTTAGCTCTCACTTCTTCCTCCAGATTTACTAGCTGCTGAACAAAGTGGAGCATTGAGCAGCTGAAGGGACACACACTGCTGCACACAACTCCATGAAAGAATATGTGACGTTCTCTGATGCACAAAAAAGAAACAGTTTGCTGACAAGTTCACAGTAATGGATTCATGTGGTGACAAAGTTCGCAGCTCCTTCTGATGCTGTGAGCTGGTTCAAGAAATCGACTACAGACTGTAAAGAGTTTTCTTTGAAACATACAGACGTATATGGGATATGTGTCATTTCCTTCCTACTGATACATTCAGTTTGAATCCTGCCTCATTTACGCCCATGAGGACCTGCTAGCAGTGTTCTTCTTGTCTGCCTGTGTTTCCTGCAGCTTTGCTGCCAGCTGCGGATCACTGGAGGATTATGAAACTGCTGGCAGGACCGTGCATTGAGTCATGCATGGCAGCATGCGTGTGCACGTGCATCCTCGTGTGTGTGTGCACGAGACAAACAAAGCACAGATCGAAGAATAAAAAACTCCAGACGGAGGCTTTAATGTTTGTCTGAGCTGCAGGTTTGCGTGAAGCTGTGCCACGTCGGCTTCCTGTACTGAACACCAACATCACTCAGGTCACTCAGGTCCTGCAGCCAGCAGGTGAACGCTGTTAGCTAACTGTGTGTAAAGACTGAAACTGTGCCACGTTACAGCCCGGAGCAGACGACAGAACAAACCACAGAGCAAACACTGAGTCAAGCTTTTCACTGACTGAACATCAGTCAACAAGTCAGAGAGCGAGAGAGACGAGTCAGACGAGTCAGAGAGCGAGAGAGACACGTCAGAGAGCAAGAGAGACGAGTCAGAGAGCGAGAGAGACACGTCAGAGAGCGAGAGAGACGCGTCAGAGAGCGAGAGAGACGAGTCAGATGAGTCAGAGAGCGAGAGAGACACGTCAGAGAGCGAGAGAGACAGGTCAGAGAGCGAGAGAGACGAGTCAGAGAGCGAGAGAGACACGTCAGAGAGCGAGAGAGACGAGTCAGAGAGCGAGAGAGACACGTCAGAGAGCGAGAGAGACGAGTCAGAGAGCGAGAGAGACACGTCAGAGAGCGAGAGAGACGAGTCAGATGAGTCAGAGAGCGAGAGAGACACGTCAGAGAGCGAGAGAGACACGAGTCAGACGAGTCAGAGAGCGAGAGAGACGAGTCAGAGAGCGAGAGAGACACGTCAGAGAGCGAGTCAGAGAGTCAGAGAGCGAGAGAGACGAGTCAGAGAGAAAGAGAGACGAGTCAGAGAGCGGGAGAGACGAGTCAGACGAGTCAGAGAGCGGGAGAGACGAGTCAGAGAGCGGGAGAGACGAGTCAGCGAGCGAGAGAGACGAGTCAGAGAGCGAGAGAGACGAGTCAGCGAGCGAGAGAGACGAGTCAGAGAGCGAGAGAGACGAGTCAGAGAGCAGGAGAGACGAGTCAGAGAGCGAGAGAGACACGTCAGAGAGCGAGAGAGACAAGTCAGCGAGCGAGAGAGACACGTCAGAGAGTGAGAGAGACGAGTCAGAGAGCGAGAGAGACACGTCAGAGAGCGAGAGAGACGAGTCAGAGAGCGAGAGAGACGAGTCAGAGAGTGAGAGAGACACGTCAGAGAGCGAGAGAGACACGTCAGAGAGCGAGAGAGACGAGTCAGAGAGCGAGAGAGACGAGTCAGAGAGCGAGAGAGACGAGTCAGAGAGCGAGAGAGACACGTCAGAGAGCGAGAGAGACGAGTCAGAGAGCGAGAGAGACGAGTCAGAGAGTGAGAGAGACGAGTCAGATGAGTCAGAGAGCGAGAGAGACACGTCAGAGAGCGAGAGAGACACGTCAGAGAGCAAGAGAGACGAGTCAGAGAGCGAGAGAGACACGTCAGAGAGCGAGAGAGACGCGTCAGAGAGTGAGAGAGACGAGTCAGATGAGTCAGAGAGCGAGAGAGACACGTCAGAGAGCGAGAGAGACACGTCAGAGAGCGAGAGAGACACGTCAGAGAGCGAGAGAGACGAGTCAGAGAGCGAGAGAGACACGTCAGAGAGCGAGAGAGACGAGTCAGAGAGCGAGAGAGACACGTCAGAGAGCGAGAGAGACGAGTCAGACGAGTCAGAGAGCGAGAGAGACACGTCAGAGAGCGAGAGAGACACGAGTCAGACGAGTCAGAGAGCGAGAGAGACGAGTCAGAGAGCGAGAGAGACACGTCAGAGAGCGAGTCAGAGAGTCAGAGAGCGAGAGAGACGAGTCAGAGAGAAAGAGAGACGAGTCAGAGAGCGGGAGAGACGAGTCAGACGAGTCAGAGAGCAAGAGAGACGAGTCAGAGAGCGGGAGAGACGAGTCAGAGAGCGGGAGAGACGAGTCAGAGAGCGAGAGAGACGAGTCAGCGAGCGAGAGAGACGAGTCAGAGAGCGAGAGAGACGAGTCAGCGAGCGAGAGAGACGAGTCAGAGAGCGAGAGAGACGAGTCAGAGAGCAGGAGAGACGAGTCAGAGAGCGAGAGACGAGTCAGAGAGCGAGAGAGACACGTCAGAGAGCGAGAGAGACACGTCAGAGAGCGAGAGAGACACGTCAGAGAGAAAGAGAGATGAGTCAGAGAGAAACAGAGACGAGTCAGAGAGCGGGAGAGACGAGTCAGAGAGCGGGAGAGACGAGTCAGAGAGCGAGAGAGACACGTCAGAGAGCGAGAGAGACACGTCAGAGAGCGAGAGAGACGAGTCAGAGAGCGAGAGAGACGAGTCAGAGAGCGAGAGAGACGAGTCAGAGAGCGAGAGAGACACGTCAGAGAGCGAGAGAGACGAGTCAGAGAGCGAGAGAGACACGTCAGAGAGCGAGAGAGACGAGTCAGAGAGCGGGAGAGACGAGTCAGAGAGCGAGAGAGACGAGTCAGAGAGCGAGAGAGACACGTCAGAGAGCGAGAGAGACGAGTCAGAGAGCGAGAGAGACACGTCAGAGAGCAAGAGAGACGAGTCAGAGAGCGAGAGAGACGAGTCAGAGAGCGAGAGAGACGAGTCAGAGAGCGAGAGAGACGAGTCAGAGAGCGAGAGAGACGAGTCAGAGAGCGAGAGAGACGAGTCAGAGAGCGAGAGGAAACTGAAACTCAACTGGAATCACGGCAGCAGTTGTTTCACAGTCTGTCTGTCACTGCAATCTGCTGAACGAGGAGAGACGAGCGTCTCTGTCCTCCCCCTCCTCCTCCTCCTCCCCCGGCAGGTTAAAGAGCTCCAGTGCCCCGTCCACACACAGACGAACATTTGCGACACAGACAAGTCACAGCCAACAGCAACTGTTCATGCTGAGAGCGTGTGTGTGTGTGTGTGTGTGTGTGTGTGTGTGTGTGTGTGTGTGTGTGTGTGTGTGTGTGTGTGTGAGAGAAGGACAAAGATAGAAAGAGGAGACCCGAGCAGATATGAAGCGTGACTGATGGACTTCTCCGTGTTTTCTCCTCTGAATGATGTGACTTCTCCTCAGAGCAGCGTTTGCTCTCAGTCAGCTCATAAACGTGTGTGTGTGTGTGTGTGTATATGCGTGTGTGTGTGTGTGTGTGTGTGTGTGTGTGTGTGTGTGTGTGTGTGTGTGTGTGACACCTTTTAAACATTCATCTGACAGATGGAGATCTAAGCTGCTTTATGAGCTCTGTGATCTGACAGCTGACAGCCTCACACACACACACACACACACACAGACCTGCAGCGTGTGTGTGTGTGTGTGTGTGTGTGTGTGCGTGTGCCATATAATCAGACATATGAAGAGTTGAAAGTGGAACATCACCATTGTGTTTGTTTAGATGAACGTGTGATGGTTGGCCTGTGATCACTTCCTGTTTGGCTCCTCGGGGGCGGGGCTGGATCACTTCATGTCGTGTTTAGCAGAGAAACAGGAAATGAACGACTGGTCGTCATCAGAGGTCAGTGACAGATGAACTCTGAACCACAAACTGCACTAAACATCAAAAACAACAAGTCTTCTACGAACTCGTCCTCCTTCAGCATCTCGGGTGGTTATGGGAGCAAAACTTTCAGAATAAGAGCGTGTGACACGTGTGCCATCAAACAGTCAGTTTGAAGTGGCTGATAGATTATAGGATGAAATCAGTGCATAGTGTGACGTACTCACTGAGACCCAGTTCCACTTTAAGGTGGTAATGGAGGCATTTGTTCTTCTGGTAGCAGAAGAACTGTGGAGACACACTGCATGAACAAGCTCAGCTCAGCAGCAGGTCAGATCGGCAGCAGCAGCATAAAGTGACACAATCAGACAAACCTCAACTTTAAAATGTTTGATGACAGTTCAACAGCCGTCACGTTTCTTTATACTCTCAGACTGTGAGATCAACCTGACGCTCTCATGATCGTCGGCACAGTGAAACATCCTCCCGCCTGCAGGTGCATCAGTGGAACATGTAGTTCTTTAATGAGGTCCACAGGTAGAGCTTCAGGAGGTCAGAGCTCAGACATGAGATGGAAAAAGGCTGAGACAAAGATCCTTCTGCAGCGGCTCTATAAAACATTACAACCACGTACTGTATACTCACAGCAGCTCAGAGAGGCATGTTCGGATCAGTCGTTTCATTCAGCAGTCAGAGCTCCTCTCATCTTCATCCACTTCCTGTTTCCACAACTTCAAACTGGAAATGTCTCAAAGTTTTAAACAGCAGAGGCTGAGACGGAGCCAGACTCAGAGCTGAGCGTCTGTCTGAGAGAGACAGACTTTAACATCTGTGCATGTTGTTACACCATGAATAATTAACGGATATTAAAACACATGCTGATTATTTTTCTTTGAATACACCACCTGATTAATCCACTAACTGTTGGAGCTTCGGAGCACCTGCAGGCCAGAAGCTATGATCCAACATGTCAGTCAGCACAGACGATACAATAAGAAACAGGTGTGAACCGGCTCTCTGGGTCCAGTTTGGAGGGAATCAAAATGAATCGGTGCTCCAGAGAGATTCACGCTCAGCAGCAGAAACATGACTGATCTCCAACCAGCTGACCTGAGAGTCCAAGAAATACAGAGGTCAGAGTCATTCATGACCTGAGACACTGAACCGACACCTGCTGGTGTGTGGACTAATGTTTGGAAGCCTCGAGTTCAGCATTTGTTTTGTTGTTAGAGTCCATCTTTGGACCACAGGTCACTGTGGACAAGACACATAGCCCCCGCCCCTAACCCCCCCCTATTCCTGGTCTGTGTGACTCTCAATGGAGCATCAGTGACTAAATGAACATCATGCTGTGTTGAAGAAGACCTGAAACTAGAGACTGAGACCATAAACTCATTAGGAACATGTTTACTGAGGGAACACATCAGGAGAGGAGGGGGAGCTTTTCTCATAGACTTCTATAGGATGACACTTCTTTTAGCCCCCTGCTGGACATTACTAACATCCGATCCCTTACACCAACCCAGCTTTCTGATGAGGTCTTGGCCACCATGCCTCCTCATAAGGAAATCACCACACTCAGAGTAAATGAGGCCACAGACACACTCTACTCCTCACGAGCCTCCAAACAAACTCTGCCCTCTAGTGTCCAAACCAGCTCGTAACAACCCCCCCCCGGTTCATGGCTCACTGAGGTCATCAGAGGGCAAAGGGCAGGGCTCAGGGCAGCAGAGAGAAAGTGGTGTAAATCCAGAGAGTCCACTGACCTCAGTGACTACCATCAACAACTTGCATCTTTTTCGTTTAAAAACTGCTAAGACTGCTTATTATCAAAACAAGATCTGTGGTGCCACTGATGCACGGAAAAGGTTTTCTGCTTTTAACTCCCTCCTCCATCCACCACCTCCCCCAGCCTCCACCCAGCCTCCCCAGCCTCCACTCTGCTAGCTCCAGACATGCTCACCACATTCTTTACAAATAAGGTTTCTACCATCAGAAATCAGTTCTCTGAGCCCAACCAACTCAGCCTGCAGCCAATAGCGCCTCACTCACCTCATTGTCCCCCCTGACTGAGGACAAAGTCTCCAAGCTTCTGCAAGACTCTCTGCCTACTACCTGTCCACTAGGCCCAATACCATCAAACCTCCTACAGACCATTTCCCCCACACTTAACCCTGCAGTCATGAACATTATCAACTCTTCCCTGTCAGCGGGTGTGTTCCCCACTGCATTCAAGCAAGCTCAGGTCACCTCACTGCTCAAAAAAACACCCTCAACCCAGACCAGTTTGAAAACTACAGACCAGTCTCACTTCTACCCTTCCTGTCAAATTTACTTGAGCGCACAGTCTTTACTGACTTCCTGTCCAAGAACAATCTGTTGGACCCAAATCAGTCTGGCTTTAAGCGGGCCACTCTACCGAAACAGCACTACTGTCTGTAACAGAATCACTGCGTCTGGCTAAAGCTGCTGGACAGTCCTCAGCTCTATTGCTGCTAGACCTGTCAGCTGCCTTTGACACAGTGAACCACCAAACCCTCCTCTCTTCTCTCTCTGAGCTTGGTATCTCAGGATCTGCCCTCCTCTGGTTCATGTCCGACCTCTCAGGGAGATCTGTTAGAGTATCTTGGAAAGGAGAAGTGTCCAAACCCCACAGCTTATCCACAGGGGTGCCTCAAGGGTCAGTGCTCGGTCCCCTTCTCTTCACAATATATACCACCTCACCTGGTGCAATCATCCGCTCCCATGGTTTCTCATACCATTGCTATGCGGACGATACCCAGCTCTTCCTGTCATTCCCACCAGACGACACTACAGTCTCCATGTATCTCGTCATGCCTTGCCGATATCTCTAAATGGATGAAAGAACGCCACCTTCAGCTCAACCTATCCAAGCCTGAGCTCCTCGTCATCCCAGCCAGTCCCTCTATGCAACCACAGATCAACATCCAGCTCGGACAAACTGAACTCATACCCACTAAGTCTGCCTGGAACCTGGGCGTCATGATGACAACCAGCTAACCTTTAAGGTTCATGTGACCTCGATTGCTCGGTCATGTCGATTTGCCCTGCACAACATGAGGAAGATCAGACCCTACCTGTCAGAGCATGCAACACACCTGCTGGTACAGGCTCTCGTGATATCACACAATGATTACTGCAGCTCCCTCCTGGCAGGCCTTCCTGCACGCACATTCAAACCTCTGCAGATGATCCAGAACGCAGCAGCGCGACTGGTCTTCAATCAACCCAACATTGCATGTCACTGCACTGCTCATATCCCTCCACTGCTCGTATCCCACAACTGCTCGTATCCCTCCACTGGCTCCCAGCTGCCGCTTACATCAAATTCAAACCCTGTCGCTTACCAAACAGCAACAAAAACGTCTCCTGGCTACCTGAACGCCCTCATCCAGGTCTACACTCCGTCCCGCCCACTACGCTCTGCCAATGAAAGGCGCCTGGTGCTCCCATCACAACAGGGCCCTAAGTCTCTAACTAGACTCTTCTCCTCTGTCGCCCCCCGGTGGTGGAACGAGCTACCAAACTCCATTCAGTCCGTAGAGTCCCTTTGACCTTTAAGAAGAAGCTACAGACCCAGCTCTTTATGACCTCTGACCTTAATGATATTGATGATATTGATGATATTGATGATGTTGTTGATGTTGATTAGGATATTCATGATGATGATATTGACCTTGTTGATGTTGATGATGCTTCTTTACGCCCTGTGTTCTGCCTGTCAGCACCAGTGTGCGATCACACCTGAGGCTGTGTGTTGGCTCTTCCTGACTCCGCCCCCTCCTGTCTCGATCGTGGCTCGTGTTGTATAAACTCTCAGATGTACGTCGCTTTGGACAAAAGACTTAGCAGGTTAAAGGCCCTTCTGCTTTGGGTTCAGCTTTCAAGCAGTAAAGAGAGCTGCTTCTGATGAAGTTTATAATTATTATTTAGCTGTTTATCAGGCAGTAACAGAGGTGGTTTGTGGGCAATACTACCTCCATCACCTGAAGAGGAGGGGCAGAATTCAAGTTATCATCCCTTAAACAGTCTCCAGGTTTCAGTCCCACAGCTGCAGAGAGCCTTCATATACAGACTGTCCTCAGACTGAAGGCCTCGGCATGGAGCAGGAACAGACAGTGTGAGGCCTTTAACCAGAGAGATGAACAGACCACAAACACATGACTGCTCAGATGTTGAGCTCATTGTTGGTCCTCTTTTTGTAGTAATAAATCTTACAGTCTTTTATCTTCATAAATCCCTCTGCTGGACGTCCACAGGCCCTGTTGCATGATGGGAAGTCCTCTAACAGTGACTAAAGAGGCTGATCTGAGGCAACAGTTGGCAGAACATGTAATGATGTAGAAATGATGTAGTAACTATAATCTCCAACAACTGAAGATAACACAGACTCTGTGAGGGAGGCTCCTCTTTCTGTTATTGAACATTCCTGAGCAGTGAAACATTTCAACCCGAACCAGAGCACAGCATCACAACACGGCGAGCAGTTACACAACGACAGACAACACGAGAGAGAGGACACGGAGCGTGAGCACCAAGTCTTACTCATATTTTAACAAAGAGGAAACATGTTTGCTCTGAGCTGGTTCACGGCAGGGTCACAGTGAGGAACACTGTGGGCGTCTAACGGTCATTGCTCGTCTCCAACAGGTTAGAGATGATAGTTTGGCACAAACAGAGTCAGACGGTGACCTCTGGCTGTGTCTTTGGGTCAAGACAAACTGAATGTGAGATTAGTGATGTAATGTGCAGAAAGCCAGATTTGGGATGACGACCAGCTGGGGGCAGACAGTGATAGGCCAGTATGATTCAGTGAAGGATGTGAGAGTTTACGGAGTGTCTCCTCTCTCTGCTGCAGAAATCATCTTCCTTGGGGTGCAGCAGGACTGCGCCATGATTGTCCCAGTGGTGGTCTTGCTGCTGGTCCTGGTTCTGTCTGGACCAGAGTCGTCTCTCCAGGAGGACGTTCGGGAAATCGGGAACAGCGATGAGGTCCTGGAGAGAGACTTTTTGGACGCTACAAACAGACAGAAACGTGCCGTGGTCGACCACAGCGCCTCACAAACTGAAAAGTGTTCCTACACCTTCATCGTCCCGCAGCAGAAAAACACCGGGGCCATCTGTGTGAACTCCAAGGAGCCCGAGGCCCTGCTGGAGAACCGGGTCAACAAGCAGGAGCTGGAGCTGCTGAACAGCGAGCTGCAGAAGCAGCGGCGGCAGATCGAAATGCTGCAGCAGCTGGTGGAGGTGGACGGAGGTCTGGTGAACGAGGTGAAGCTGCTGCGCAAAGAGAGCCGCAACATGAACTCCAGAGTGACGCAGCTGTACATGCAGCTGCTGCACGAGATCATCCGCAAACGAGACAACGCACTGGAGGCGTCACAGCTCGAGACCCGAGTCCTTAACCAGACCAACGAGATGGGACGACTCGCCACGCGATACCGAGACCTGGAGCTCAAGTACCAGCACCTGTCAGCGCTCACCAGCAACCAGAGCGCCCTGCTGCTGCAGCTGGAGGAGACCTGCAGGCGGGGGGGAGGACAGTCGTACGGGGGAGGACAGTCGTACGGGGCAGGACACCAGCCGTACGGAGGAGGACACCAAACATATGGGGGGGTTCAGGAGAGGAGTCGTCCCGTCCGTCCTCAGCCTCCTGTCCTCCCTCAGCCTCCCCTGCAGAGACCGAATCTGTCCCCAGGAGGATACAGACCCTTTCACCCCCCCACACACACCCGCCACACCAACAACCCCATGACCAACGAGATCCAGAACGACCAGAACGCCAAGGCACTACCGCCTCCATTACCCACAATGCCCAGCACCATCTACAGCTTCACTAACGAGCCCTCAGGTGAGTTCACCAGCACACTGCAGCACACCCTCCTCTGACTGTGTGTGATCAGTGAGTCTCCACATCAGTCCTTGTTTGTGCCACTCTGACGACTAGAAGCTAATTGTTTATTAATGTGTTTAAATTCATTAGTTTCACTGCATGTCACAGGTGCCGTGTGACACAGGTGCCCGTGTGACACAGGTGCCCGTGTGTCTGTAATACGCTCTCATGCGTTGTTGTATTTTAAGTAAACAGACACCTTCACAGTCAGCCTGTCTGTCACCGTTTGTTGCTTCAGTGCGTCTCTGCACACACAGACACTCTGCCCCCTCTAGTGTCTATCCTTCATCCTACAGCACCGCGCTCTCACAGTTACACTGCAGAGCTTTGTAGGACTGAAACCAGTAACCACTGTGCATGCTATAATGATGACACATGAAGTCAGTTTAGTGTGTTGCTCTGTGTTTCCATGTGCACTGAACAGTTAACAGTGCACTTTACATAACTTGTATGAAAGGCTGCCAGCAGCACAGAGACTGGAAAGACCCGTTAAATCAGGCACGAACCACAGAGTCAGCGGTGACTTCACTCTGCGTCTGAATATTCAGTTTGTTGTTGCAGTGATTCAGAGGTTGATAAAGTGATCATATTGATGACCTCATCATGGTGGTTTAAATGAATGCCAGTCATGCACAGCTTCATCACTGAGTGTTTCCCTGCAGGTCCGTTCAGAGACTGTCTGGAGGCTCTGGAGAGCAGATTCTCCACCAGCGGCATGTTCCTCCTCAAACCAGACAACAGCAACAAACTCATGCAGGTGTGGTGCGACCAGAGACACGACCCCGGGGGCTGGACCGTCATCCAGAGACGGCAGGATGGCTCTGTCAACTTCTTCAGGAACTGGGACACATACAAGGTAATAATAGGGAGGTTCTATGTGTCTTCTAGAAGGTTCTGAGATGTTGTTAGCACCCGCTGCATGAACTAGAGATGTGATGGAACAATTTAGGAACTGCAGGCCAAAAATCATTTTGTTCAGACTGCAGCCACGCTAGCATCTCTGTGAGGCTATATTTAGGCATAATGGTGCTTAGCTATATGCTAATGACAGCATGCTAACATAGCAACTGGATCTGCTTTCCAGTTATCATACTTCCAGACAATCATGTCAGCAAGAAAAAGATTCAGTATGTCCCAAAAATGGATGTGAAATTCAGACAAAAACACCAGATGTTCTACACTGCAGCACGCTCTCCCGCATGCAGCAGAATCTACAGCATGCTGTAGAGCGTGCTTGTTACAGCCCACAGTCCTCTGCAGGGAGAGACACGCCACATCATCTGAGTCGTCATGCAAGTCTCGGGCACGCTCAACAAACTCCATTTGCATTTGGAAGGCGCTACTGATTATCACTGATGGGTATTCAAGAGCATCACAACTTAAGATGCATGTTGGATCAATGTATATTAACTTCATGCATTCTGCTTGCACAGTATGCTCTCTTTAAGTGAAGCTGCTGTTTGTAATGAGGTAAAAAGAAAGGCGGGAGGGGTGCTGTTTAGCTCAGTCGGTAGAGCAGGCGCCCCATATACAGAGGCTACAGTCCTCGTCGCACTGATCGCAGGTTCGACTCCCGGTCTGCCGATCATTTGTGCATGTCATCCCCCACTCTCTACTCCCAACATTTCCTGTCTATCTTCAGCTGTCCTGTAAATAAAGCCAAAAAAGGCCAAAAAAATAATATTTAAAAAAAAAAATTTAGAAAAAGAGAAAGGCGGGAAACTCATGAACTGAAAAACATTTTGACATTATGTTGGCGCTAAATAAAAATGTCAGAGGATCACCAAAGTGGTCACAGCTCACTCTGAGGGGAACACGAATGTCTGAACCAAATGTCATATCAAGCGGTCCGACATTTTTGGAGACATTTCACTTAAATCTACGTGTTAGAGGAAAACTGAACCACGGCTTTGGGGGAGTCCTCTGGGTACCATGAAAGTCAGAACATAATGATTTCGTTACGTACATGTCAAGATATTCAGGGTCCTACCAAACTGAGGACGGCTCATCTTCTAGGCGCATTGGATCTCTTGGACTTCACTCCATTAAATAGGTTGCGAGATTAGTAAAAGCCCAAAGTGGACCACCAACATTAGTGAGCTTTTTCCTCTGGGAACCATCAATGAGTGTAGAAAATTCCATGCAGAAAACATCTGATAGTTACTGAGATATTTCAGTCCAGACCAAAGTGGTTGTTGCTTTGCATGGAGCCAGAAAAGGACGAACACCACTGAATATGAACAATATGTGAACGAGCTCAGAGAGCCGCTGCAGAGATGGACAAGGAGAGAAAGTGGGAGAAATAAACTATGAAACTATCCTCCCTCAAAAGTCTCTTCTTCATGATACAGAGCTCGAGGTCAAAGGTCAACCTTCATTTCAAGACAGTTTTTTTTAAACAGAGCTGAGACACAGGAGTGGAACCATGCTAAATGGGTACACAAGCAGAGGCCGAGGTTGCCTGACCTCCGTATCTCGTCATCATCACAGCTGCACGTCATACAGTCGACCTGTGCTCATTCATGGGTCAGTACTCTGCACAATCCATGCTCTTTGTTTCAAACCTGTACAGCTCAGTTACCAGGTTACCAGGTTACCAGGTTACCAGAGAAGTGTAGCAAGTAACTGGATACGGTGATTTTTAAAGGTAATTAAGAATAATCAGTCATTCTTGTACACATGTCTTTACGAGGTAATCCCATCATAACACCATTAGATCGAGTTAAAAGGCTGCTAACGAAGGTGTCCACAAGCATTAAAAGATCTGTCACAGGACATCGAGCAGCTACGGCCTCATAGATGATGCATTCGATTAAAAAATTAAACTGCTGTTGAGCTCTCACAGCCGAAATCTATCGTTAAACAACAATCCATCTCCTTTGTACTGTATGAGTACTGTTCAGAAAAACTCGACTCAATGTAATTCATGAGATCACAACACGAGAGCTGAGATCAGTTCAAACTAAACAACATGTTCTCAGAGCTGCAGAGATCCAGGATTAATAACCAGGCTCTGTTTCCCAGTTAGAACCGGTGGAACCCGACGTTACGTAAACACACGAGCACACGGGGAAACCAAAGCCAAACACTTTATTTTTCCTTCTTTGTTTGGGTTCCACAAAGTGGTGGCTTGTCTGCTGCCAAAGATTTACATCCTGTGGCCTGAAGTGAGGACAGCCCAATCTGCACAAACTCTCAGAACTTTAAACAAAACCAAAACCAACAGAGGTCGTCCAAGCTGTACCCCAATCCAATCTTCCCCCACCCCCCCTTCAATGACTCAATCAGGCACTTAAAGCCAATTACACATTCTCATCTGGCAGAGAGAGGCCTCCCTCCCGATTAAATCCATGTGTGATGTAACTGAAGCCGGGGTTCAGACACACAGGGAGCTCGGCTGGTTGGTCCACGATGCCACGACTCTTGGCCTCCCGCTCTGACATCGTACCAGCCTTCCACAGATGGTTGAAAACACAGCTGTCTTGTTTGTGGAAGTCCTCGAATGAATCCAAGAGGAGCAGAAACTGCTTGTGAATTTTGTAATAAGAAACCACTTTGGCATTTCTTTTTAAATCTTGTGGTAGGAACAGTAGGAACGAATTACTCCTGACAGATTCAATGTCTCTTTCACAGCAAGGCTTCGGAAACATCGATGGGGAGTACTGGTTGGGCCTGGAAAACATCCACTGGCTGACCAACCAGGGAACCTACAAGCTGCTGGTGACTCTGGAGGACTGGAGCGGACGCAAGACCTTCGCAGAGTACGCCAGCTTCAGACTCGAGCCGGAGTCCGACTTCTACAGGCTGAGAGTGGGTCGATACCATGGCAACGCCGGAGACTCTCTCACCTGGCACAACGGCAAGCAGTTCACTACACTGGACAGAGACCACGACGTCTACACAGGTGAGTGGAAGGCAATGCAAGAGATGAACTGTTGGTGGCTTTCAGTTGCATAAACAGCAATGCTGTTGGTATCTGATTCACATGATCATTCACCCACACCTACACCAGTGGCAGTGGCTACCATGCCAGGTGAGAGATGTTTGGGGCTCAGTGTTTTACTCACACACCTTCACATGTGGACAGGAAGAGCTGTAACCCTGTAAAGATGAAAGGCCGCTCTCCCCCCTGAGGCACCGCTGCTTTGGACACGTGTCTTAACTTACTAAATAATCAAAGGCCCCTTTTGCACAGCCTGCTAAAAGACTTGAACATTGTGCCACCGTACTGTTGTGTATGAAAAAGACAGAATCAGGCAGGATCGGCAAACCAGGACAGGCCAGAGAAATATTAAGAATGTTGTTTGTGTACACTCATCAGAACTAAGCATCAAACCTACAGCAGCCAACGATCTTTGACGCTTAAATACAGCATGCGAGACAAAGCTAACCCTCGGCCCTAAGGGGGCAGAAGAGCAGACAGCTCATGTGTTTGATTTGATGTCTTGTGTCTGCAGGTAACTGTGCTCACTACCAGAAAGGAGGGTGGTGGTATAACGCCTGCGCTCACTCCAACCTGAACGGCGTCTGGTACCGGGGGGGACATTACAGGAGCCGGTACCAGGACGGGGTCTACTGGGCCGAGTTCAGAGGAGGGTCTTACTCCCTGAAGAAAGTGACCATGATGATCCGACCAAACGGAAACACCTTCCAGTAACACTGAGGTCACAAAGAACTGGTTTTGATGGACAAACAAACGGACAAACCAAAGGGATCCTTCAGTCTGAGCTTGTTCCAGCTCAGTGATGCAGCAGGACCACTGAAACAACTCTCTGTGTGTTCATCTGAAATGTAATGGATACAAAACAAAACTTCCTTTGCTGTCACGTAAAGAACGAAATCCAACTCAAGTTAATTCTGATGAAAACAAAACAATTGTTTATACCAGAGATGAAGACAGACTGCGCGCGATCAACAGGTACTTCAGGTTATTGGTGCTTATTTTCACATATTACAATGTACAGTATATCATATACAATCTACTGGGATCAATACTACAGTGGACACAATTTCTACACCAATTCTTTTCATTTAATCTAATATTTGGATTCACTTAAAACTCAAAGCTCAACACTTCAACTGGTCTGTTGACGTTACAGCTTCCTGTTTCACTGAATACACTCGGTATGATTATAGACCTACATGGCACACATTGGCTGTATTGATTTCTGTAAATAGGTTTTTATAGTGAGTCTTTGATCCACTGATGATGTAGAAACAGCCTCCAGATGATCTTCCCCACTACATCCTCATTACCAACGACAGGAGCACAGTTACACGATCAATGTTTAGATACTGACGAGTAATGGTCCTTCTCTTCCTGCAGGGCACAGGTTGGACACTCTATTATTATGCAGCTACTGTCAGGATGTGGTTAGCCTAGCTTAGCATAACAATTAGAAGCAGAAAGAAACAGCTAGATCATGTTTGGGCCCTCGAGCCTGAGGACCTTTGACCCTAAGAACGTGTACAGACACACTGACAGTCAGCCAGGGAGCTTCACAGGTGTAGGCAGGTGTATATTTAAACTTTGGAAGGAGCCATGCTAGCCGTTTCCCCCTACTTCCAGGATTTATGCTAAGCTAGGCGCTGCCAAAGAGAACGAAACTGAGATCTTTGAGATTATCACGTTAAAGTATTGAATGACTGATTTCAGGTTTTCAGAGTAAAATCAGCGTTCACTGGAACAGGAAGCAAACAGATAACCTCAGCTGCTCCTGCCACGTGTCTCCTGGTCTGTTGAGATGTTCAGTCACTGTGTTATTGTGCAGATACAGTTTGTACCAGGTGCTCTGTGTGTATATATGCTGTTTCATGAAGATTATTTTTATCGTCTGTATGTTATATCGTTCCTGCAATAAACCATGTACAGTCCTGATGAGCTTCCTCTGATCGATCGTCATTCAGCTTCACTGTGTCAGGATTCACTCAGAACCTTCTTCAGACTCTGTCTTCATTCTCAGGTCACAAACTTCAACCTCCAGCCAGCACGACGACCGTCCCTGTGACTGTCACACACGTGGACTACAGTCAGTGTTCGCTCTGTTACTGTTTACCTGCACTCATTCATCAGCCAGGCCTGACGATGGAGTTCTGACACCACCTCTGACACACCTCTGACACACCTCTGACACCACCTCTGACACACCTCTGACACCACCTCTGACACCACCTCTGACACCACCTCTGACATCATCTGTGACACACCTCTGACACCACCTCTGACACACCTCTGACACACCTCTGATACACCTCTGACACACCTCTGACATCATCTGTGACACAGCTCTGACACCACCTCTGACACCACCTCTGACACACCTCTGACATCATCTGTGACACACCTCTGACACCACCTCTGACACACCTCTGACACCACCTCTGACACCACCTCTGACACCACCTCTGACATCATCTGTGACACACCTCTGACACCACCTCTGACACACCTCTGACACACCTCTGATACACCTCTGATACACCTCTGACACACCTCTGACATCATCTGTGACACAGCTCTGACACCACCTCTGACACCACCTCTGACACACCTCTGACATCATCTGTGACACACCTCTGACACCACCTCTGACACCACCTCCTGACATCATCAAACTGCAGACGAGAACACCAGGAGTCCTGTCAGACGCCGAGGTGTATGTTATGTGCCGCCCTGGTTCGCTCTTCATGTTATTTTGTGCTCTGCATGCAAAGCAAAGCCCCCGAGGGAAAAGCATTCTCCTTCCATTCATCACTTCTGAGCTTTATGTGGAACATGTGGATGCGACACGTATGAGATTCTATGTTTACAGGTTTTACTTTATGATTTTATTAATATATTATTGTGTAGACGGAGAGCTACATGTGTGCATTCAGGTCACACAAATCGTATCATATATTGTATCATATAAAGGATCTTACATGGTATTATGTATCGTGACGGATCATGTCGTACAGTGTCGTGTCTAGTGTCGTGAACGTATCGTATCATATACCACTCTCAGGTGTAGGACTCACCCAGGTAGGGGATGCAGGGCACCATCTTCAGGGAGCGGATGTACTCTCTCATGCGGGTGTAGTTCTCTTCTTTGGACGTCAGATAGTTTAACTTCTCAAACGTGGCCTTGTCTTTCCGACTGATGAGCTGCAACAACAGAGAAGAAGAAGAGCGACACGTTTGATTCCTCCTGATTGGAAACACAGATATTTCATAACAATATGTCACCAGACTGTAATCAACGAGCGTCCATGTTCCAGGAGCCATTACTACAGCTGGACGATCATTAATGATGGAACACTTAACAACAGTTCATCAGTGAACTCGGTGTTTTCCTCTCTGCAGCAGCCAGCTGCCGACGAGGAGGAGGTGTGTGCTCTTCATCACCCTGAACGATTCAGACAGTTTGGGAAAGTCTGCTTTACTTTCTCTCCAACATGAAGCCAATCCTTCTGATCAGGAGCAGAGGAAGTGGTGTTGGTTTCCATAAAGTGTTCTAACTAAAACAACAGGAAGGTGCTGATGTGTGAATGAGACCGATTCCAAAAGCTTTCACAGTTTGGCACGAGACGCTGCGGTCAGCGTCCGTCCAGCAGTCTGAAGCTACGGAAACCGACTGTCACAGAGAAAGAGAAGAAGCTCCACGTGTGTTTACATATACAGACAGGAGGGGTGTGAGGACATGATGATACATGTGGTGAATACATGTGTGCATGTCGTGTGCATGTTGTGCGCATGTCGTGTGCATGTTGTGTACATGTTGTGTGCATATTGTGTACATGTTGTGTGCATGTTGTGTGCATATTGTGTACATGTTGTGTACATGTGTGCATGTTGTGTGCATGTTGTGTGCATATTGTGTGCATGTTGTGTGCATGTTGTGTACATGTTGTGTGCATGTTGTGTGCATGTTGTGAACATGCTGTGTACATGTTGTGTACATGTTGTGTACATGCTGTGTACATGTTGTGTGCATGTTGTGTACATGTTGTGTACATGTGTACATGTTGTGTGCATGTTGTGTGCATGTTGTGTACATGCTGTGTACATGTGTACATGTTGTGTGCATGTTGTGTGCATGTTGTGTACATGTGTACATGTTGTGTGCATGTTGTGTGCATGTTGTGTGCATGTTGTGTGCTGGTTGTGTACCATGATATCGTTGTGTACATGTTGTGTACATGCTGTTTGCATGTTGTGTACATGTTGTGTGCATGTCGTGTGCATGTTGTGTACATGTTGTGTGCATATTGTGTACATGTTGTGTGCATGCTGTTTGCATGTTGTGTACCATGATATTGTTGTGTGCATGTTGTTTGCATGTTGTGTACCATGATATTATTGTGTGCATGTTGTGTGCATGTTGTGTGCATGTTGTGTGCATGTTGTGTACATGTTGTGTACATGTTGTGTACATGTTGTGTACAAGTTGTGTACCATGATATCGTTGTGTGCATGTTGTTTGCATGTTGTGTACCATGATATTATTGTGTGCATGTTGTGTGCATGTTGTGTGCATGTTGTGTGCATGTTGTGTACATGTTGTGTACATGTTGTGTACATGTTGTGTACAAGTTGTGTACCATGATATCGTTGTGTACATGCTGTGTGCATGTTGGGTACATGTTGTGTGCATGTTGTGTACATGTTGTGTACCATGATATCATTGTGTGCATGTTGTGTACATGCTGTGTGCATGTTGTGTGCATGTTGTGTGCATGTTGTGTGCATGTTGTGTACCATGATATCGTTGTGTACATGCTGTGTGCATGTTGGGTACATGTTGTGTGCATGTTGTGTACATGTTGTGTACCATGATATCATTGTGTGCATGTTGTGTACATGCTGTGTGCATGTTGTGTGCATGTTGTGTACCATGATATTGTTGTGTGCATGTTGTGTCCATGTTGTGTACCATGATATCGTTGTGTACATGTTGTGTCCATGTTGTGTACCATGATATTGTTGTGTGCATGTTGTGTGCATGTTGGGCACATGTTGTGTGCATGTTGTGTCCATGTTGTGTACCATGATACCGTTGTGTACATGCTGTGTGCATGTTGGGCACATGCTGTGTGCATGTTGTGTGCATGTTGTGTACCATGATATTGTTGTGTGCATGTTGTGTCCATGTTGTGTACCATGATATTGTTGTGTGCATGTTGTGTCCATGTTGTGTACCATGATATCGTTGTGTACATGCTGTGTGCATGTTGGGCACATGTTGTGTGCATGTTGTGTCCATGTTGTGTACCATGATACCGTTGTGTACATGCTGTGTGCATGTTGGGTACATTTTGTGTGCATGTTGTGTACATGTTGTGTGCATGTTGTGTGCATGTTGTGTACATGTTGTGTACCATGATATTGTTGTGTGCATGTTGTGTACCATGATATCGTTGTGTGCATGTTGTGTACCATGATATCGTTGTGTGCATGTTGTGTGCATGTTGTGTACATGTTGTGTGCATGTTGTGTGCATGTTGTGTACCATGATATCGTTGTGTGCATGTTCTGTACATGTTGTGTGCATTTTGTGTGCATATTGCGTGCATGTTGTGTACATGCTGTGTACATGTTGTGTGCATGTTGTGTACATGTTGTGTACATTTTGTGTGCATATTGTGTACATGCTGTGTACATGCTGTGTACATGTTGTGTGCATGTTGTTTGCATGTTGTGTACATGCTGTGTGCATGTTGTGTACATGTTGTGTGCATGTTGTGTACATGTTGTGTGCATGTTGTGTACATGTTGTGTACATGTTGTGTACATGTTGTGTACATGTTGTGTGCATGCTGTTTGCATGTAGTGTGCATGTTGTGTGCATGTTGTTTGCATGTAGTGTACATGTGTGCATGTTGTGTGCATGTTGTGTGCATGCTGTGTGCATGTTGTGTGCATGTTGTGTGCATGTTGTGTGCATGTTGTGTACATGCTGTGTGCATGTTGTGTACATGTTGTGTACATGTTGTGTACATGTTGTGTGCATGCTGTTTGCATGTAGTGTGCATGTTGTGTGCATGTTGTTTGCATGTAGTGTACATGTGTGCATGTTGTGTGCATGTTGTGTGCATGCTGTGTGCATGTTGTGTGCATGTTGTGTGCATGTTGTGTACCGTGATATCATCGTGAGTTGTGTTCTGACTCTGCACTGTGTTGATCTTTTAGTCCTCGTCAGTTGAAAGAGTTGTCGTGTGTTCTTTAAACTCACATTCCTCTAATTCAATGTTTTAATGCCATTTCTCACCTGCAGTACCTGCATTCAGAGAACCGTAAAGCTGTATCGTCAGATCGTCTCGACACAAAGGTTTTTATACTTTAGAAACGTCCTGTGACTGTCACGTCATCATTGACCTGACAGGAGTTGATGTTTCGTGCGGCTGACACAGTTAATGTGGTATCAGCGTACATTTGATCTTTAGTGTGTCATGACATGTGACGTCAGACAGTCTAATAATTACCCTATGTTATATTTCACCTTTAGGAGACAGTTTAAAGCTAACTGAGTTCACAAGACGTCTGTATCCTGACAGAGAGCAGCTTTGTTTTTCTCCCAGGTGTCAGGTGAGCCCAGCCCGGAGGTAACACCTCTCTCTCTCTCTCTCTCTTCATCATCTGCTTCTTATCTTAGCTGCTGCTGTTTTATAATCAATAACACCTAAAATAACTCACTCTCAAGACTCAAGTGGTCTGTTCTGACTGATCAGAGATCCTTTGTTAGAGACAGAGGAGTCACGAGTTACTGTATTTACAGGAGTGTGTTTAGGTTAGACTGAAACAATGTCTGTGTTGTACAATAATGTCCTGTTAAAACTCCATACATGGAACAATGTATGTATGTATGTCAGATATTTAGAGACCAAAGAATCTTTAAATCAAAAAATAACAAAGTAAGAGGACAGTTATTTTGCTGGCCTCAGTAAGTTGAGCTGATGGTGTTAATGTTGGTGCATCAGGACCTTCAGCTGCTGACAGACGAGCTGTGACAGTCGGCGGCTCCATGGAGTTTATTTCAGCTGGAAACCTGCAGATAAAAACCTCCCTCTTCTATTAAATCAGAAACACGATACGAGAGGCTTTAAAACTTTCCGGCTCTTTAGAGAGACCGTAAATTTCCTTCT
Source organism: Semicossyphus pulcher (assembly GCF_022749685.1). Lineage (NCBI taxonomy): Eukaryota > Metazoa > Chordata > Actinopteri > Labriformes > Labridae > Semicossyphus > Semicossyphus pulcher. Next base: position 106,709 of record NW_027211729.1, read on the forward strand.
GTGCTGGTTCATAAATTCAAATCAGCAGAAGCCCTCGTGATAAACACTCAGAGTGCTTCTCCATGTGTCCTGGCCCCGACGAGTCCGCTGGATCAGAGCTGTTAAATCTCATGTTCAAATATTTAAACAGAACAAACTGTTGATCGGCCTGGAGGAGAGACAGCTTCTACAGAGCTCACAGACCACTGATGGGGAACAATCATTAATACACCCTCGCCCCGTTATCACATGTTATCTCCATCGTCTCTGATGGATCGTCTGATACAAAGATCTGATCTGTGATGAGGGGGAGGAGACATGCTCATCTCTCCCTCAGGACTCTGACCTTATATTAGATTCAGCTCCTCTGTGGAAATGTGATTAAAAACATTTAGCTCTTTAAGTCTATCAGAGACACACCCTGTGAGTGGTTAAAGGCCTGTCACCTGACAGGAGCACAACCACACCCCCCCACCCCCCCACCCCCTACCCCCTCTTACCGCCCAGGTTTTGCTGAGTCTGAAGATGGGAGCGCTCTGCAGGGCTGACACCACCGACACCAGGGAGTGAAGGTTGTTCAACTCCAACAGTTTCTGAGGACAAACACACACACACACAGTACAGAGTTAACACACAGACACAAAACTGTCCGTGCCTTTAGAGACAGAAAAAGTTTAAAAGTTATTGTTCGATAATATTCCAATGATAAAAACGAGCTGTTAAACATCAAAAAGAAGGAAGACAATGAGCCAGTGATGTTCAACGTGAGGACGTGACGCAGCATCAGGCAGGAAGTGAACCAGTCAGTCTCTTCACATGTTGATTAAAGCTCATTGATTTTCTGATTCTGATTCTTCGTTTGGCTTCAAGGTCCGAAACAGTGGAGGTTAGTGACAGCCCTGTTACAGTTGCTGATCCTGTGGAGCGTGGAGGAGAGTCGGATCAGGTTCCAGATAGGAGCTACTGAGCATGTGCTGCCATCACCCCAGAGCCTGAAGGGTTGGGCAGAGGGGGACCCATGGAGCCCACTGTGTTCAGAGACACTGAGGCACATTCAGTCAGGTTGTAAGAGTAGTCTGACACAAGGTCGGTACACATCATAACCAGGCTGTGAGGGGGAGGAAGGTAGAGGAGGTAGGTGTTAGGTGGTGTAGGTGCTGAGCCTGATCTTCGTATCTGTGTTTAACTTAAAAAGGTCACTTTCATTGTTGAACAGCTGTTGTTAGCATCTGTGTTATTATATTCAGTTAGCTACGAAACACGGTCTGAAACGTGGTGACGCCTCGGTCCTGATTAAACTATTAAAGCGATCTTTAATCTCTGCGTACAGGTCAGGACCTCCTGTGAGTCTGTTTCCTCTCTTTACACATATCACAGCAGAGACACACGCTGCACACACAGCTACAGGCTGACTGAAGACCAGGAGGCTCTGTCACGTGTCGTCTCCTCCCACAGACCTCTGGGACTACACTCCTTCATCTCCCTCATCCGCCACAGGAGGAGGAGCAGCATCAGTCTGGTTCCTCCATCAGGCTCACACAAAGAGATGAACCTCAGAGCTGCTCCTGCTGCTCACACACACACCCTCTGTCTGCTCCTCAGAGCTCCTGCTGCTCCTCATAGCTCCTGCTGCTCCTGCTGCTCCTCTCTTCATTAGCTCCTGTGGTGAGTGTGTTTTACGAGCTGCTGGCTGAGACCCACAGTCAGCCTGTAACAGCTGCTCTGATCTGTGTCTGTTTCACTGAAACACTCACACCACACTGAGCGTTCTCACTGTTACCATGGCGATGATTAACAGCAGCTGTTTGTCCTCTGACAGCATGTTTCAGATTATCAGTCTCAGAGCGCTTCATCAACACATTAACACTCTGTTAGAGCCTCACGGAGGTTCAATAAACCGCATCCCAATAGGTCAATAAAGTAATCAATACTCTTTTAGTAACAACTCACCTTTGCTATTTTAACAAAGTGACCCAGGATCTCCGCTCGGATCTTCAGCGTCTGAGCCGTTAAGATTTCTCTCACCAGCCAGAAGCTCACCTGAAACACACACATGCACACACACACACGCGCACACACACACACACACACACTTCAGTCACTGGTAGGGGACATTAAAACAGACCTCATAAAAGAAGTGGATGTGGTCGTCTTCCGTCGTTGGGAATGCATTGGGAATGTATTGACGATGTATTGACAATGTATTGATAATATATTGATAATGTATTGACGAAGTATTGACAAAGTATTGACGATGTATTAACGATGTATTCACGAAGTATTGACGAAGTATTGACGAAGTATTGACGATGTATTGATAATGTATTGACGATCTATTGATAATGTATTGATAATGTATTGATAATGTATTGACGAAGTATTGATAATGTATTGAAAATGTATTGATAATGTATTGACGATGTATTGACAATGTATTGATAATGTATTGACGAAGTATTGACGATGTATTGACGATGTATTCACGAAGTATTGACGAAGTATTGACGATGTATTGATGATGTATTGACGACGTATTGACGAAGTATTGATGATGTATTGATGATGTATTGACGATGTATTGATAATGTATTGACGAAGTATTGACAATGTACTGATAATGTATTGACGAAGTATTGACGATGTATTGATAATGTATTGACGAAGTATTGCCATTGTTTATAATGTATTGACGAAGTATTGACGAAGTATTGACGAAGTATTGACGATGTATTGATAACGTATTGATAATGTATTGAAGATGTATTGATAATGTATTGATAATGTATTGACGAAGTATTGACGAAGTATTGATAATGTATTGAAGATGTATTGATAATGTATTGACGAAGTATTGACGATGTATTGACGATGTATTGACAATGCATTGACAAAGTATCGACGATGTATTGACGATGTATTGATAATGTATTGATAATGTATTGATAATGTATTGACGAAGTATTGATAATGTATTGAAGATGTATTGATAATGTATTGATAATGTATTGACGATGTATTGAAGATGTATTGATAATGTATTGACGAAGTATTGACAAAGTATTGACGATGTATTGAAGATGTTTTGATAATGTATTGACGAAGTATTGACAAAGTATTGACGAAGTATTGATAATGTATTGATAATGTATTGAAGATTTATTGATAATGTATTGACAAAGTATTGACGAAGTATTGACAAAGTATTGACGAAGTATTGATAATGTATTGATAATGTATTGAAGATTTATTGATAATGTATTGACGAAGTATTGACGAAGTATTGATAATGTATTGAAGATGTATTGATAATGTATTGACGAAGTATTGACGAAGTATTGACGATGTATTGACGATGTATTGACAATGCATTGACAAAGTATTGACAATGCATTGACAAAGTATTGACGATGTATTGATAATGTATTGATAATGTATTGACGAAGTATTGATAATGTATTGAAGATGTATTGATAATGTATTGATAATGTATTGACGATGTATTGAAGATGTATTGATAATGTATTGACGAAGTATTGACAAAGTATTGACGATGTATTGAAGATGTTTTGATAATGTATTGACGATGTATTGACGATATATTGACGAAGTATTGATAATGTATTGACGAAGTATTGACAAAGTATTGACGAAGTATTGACAAAGTATTGACGATGTATTGATGTTTTGATAATGTATTGACGAAGTATTGACAAAGTATTGACGAAGTATTGATAATGTATTGAAGATTTATTGATAATGTATTGACGAAGTATTGACGAAGTATTGACGAAGTATTGATAATGTATTGAAGATGTATTGATAATGTATTGACGAAGTATTGACGATGTATTGACGATGTATTGACAATGCATTGACAAAGTATTGACAATGCATTGACAAAGTATTGACGATGTATTGATAATGTATTGATAATGTATTGATAATGTATTGACGAAGTATTGATAATGTATTGAAGATGTATTGATAATGTATTGATAATGTATTGACGATGTATTGAAGATGTATTGATAATGTATTGACGAAGTATTGACAAAGTATTGACGATGTATTGAAGATGTTTTGATAATGTATTGACGATGTATTGACGATATATTGACGAAGTATTGATAATGTATTGATAATGTATTGACGAAGTATTGACGAAGTATTGACGATGTATTGACGATGTATTGACAATATTAAAGGGAGAAATTGATAGTTGACGGGATCCGTGTCCATTACGATGTGAGAGGACTGCAGAGCTTTAAGACAGGGCGTGGTTTAACACAGCGGATGTGTTTCAGACTCAAACTCTAACCTGTTTTATTAAAGTAAAAAAAAAACTGAAATAACTCGTTTTCAGTTTTTAAGAGAAATGATCGGATGATGAAATATCTGCTGGCCAGTCGTACCTGGTTGAACCTGCGCGTGAAGGCGACCACGTTTGGAGCCAGACTGTGCTTCTCTTTGCCGTTCCATCCGCAGCTGGCCAGCTCCTGAACGCCACACAAACACATCAAACAGCAGGGTCAGTGACAGATCCAACGACAAGCTTCCCCTCAGCAGCTCGGAGGCTGAGAGGCACCGTGTTCTGTCTGCCCGTTTCAGTAAGAGAAGGTGGAATCATGATTACACTGCAGGACAGACAGTCAGCTGGGACCAGCTCTGCAGAGAACCACTGACATAAGGTAATACACCTGTCTGTGTGTGTGTGTGTGTGTGTGTGTGTGCGCCTCACCTCTGGCTGTATGGCTTTAAACACTGGAGCATCCATCAGAGTGATCTGACTCTGAAATGAAAGAAATAAATACACTTTATCTTTAATATATGTGTATGTATGTGTGTGTGTGTGTGTGTGTGTGTGTGTGTGTGTGTGTGTGCGTGCGTGTGTGTGCGATCCGTTCATGATGATAAATGAATAACTGTCAGATCAGAGCACATTCACACTACAGTCTGTTTATCTTAATAACTGTATCAGTCATCGAGACGTTTCTCCTCTTGTATCAACACCAGGTTTGATGTCAGCTGTGGTGCGAGGTGTAACAGTGTTCTGTGCTCATTCAGGTGAGCTCTGCTCCATCAGGTGTCCTGCTGCAGACACTGTGTGACTTTTGAACTCACAGCGAACTCCTCCGGCGTCACCTTCAGGACATCGAAGATGACGGCGTCGTAGCTCTTAGCGTAGTCCACACACGGTCCATCCAGAGAGTCAGAGCTGCTGCTGGCCTGAACACACGAACACACACACACACGAACACACACACGAACACACACACACACACACACACACACACACACACAAAATAAGTATGTTGCTCTTTATGGTAAATGGACTGTACTTATACAGCGCTTCTCTAGTCTTTGCGACCACTCAAAGCTGCTTTTACACTACATATCACATTCACACGTTCACACACTGATGGCAGAGGCTGCTACGTAAAGTGCCCAACTGTCAATCAGATATCACATTCATACCCGTTGGCTATGACACCAGGAGCAATTAGGGGTTCAGTGTGTTGCCCAAGGACACTTCGACATGTAGCCTGAGGAGCTGGGGATCAAACCTCCGACCTTCCGATTGAAAGACGACCGACTCTACCACTGAGCCACAGCCGCCCCATATATACGTTTATGAACGTCATGCATTGGAGTATCATGTTTCTGAGCCTGCTAAGCCTGAGTCACGCTCTCTTGGCGTTTGTTCTTCAGTCCACGGTCTAACAGCCGCAGCTCGACGGGCCCATATGATGTTTCCATAACGTGTGCCTGACCTCAGCACACACACACGATGAACATGGTTCCCTGTCAGGTACTCACTCTATGGAGGGATGTGTTGATGTGTAAGTCGCCGAGAATGATTTATTGTTGTGAGTGTTTCTTGCATTAATCCTCTGACCTGCTGTCTCTCCTCTCTGTCAGGACACTGATGAACTTTGAAGACGTCCTGATGGAAAAACTGAGCCACATGTTTAAAGATCAATAACTAATCAATGAATCCAGGATACAAAATAAAGTGATGTTTAGCTGCAGCCCAGGCCGGTCTCTGTTCTCTTTGTTGTGTGTGCACATGCTTCTAGTGATACGTTACAACATATGGCAGCCTGTTGTCTCACAGTGACACAGACAGGCGGAGGTTTGATGTTAAAACACACTCGTGTGCCAACAAAGGCAGAGCAGAGGATGACGCTGGCTGGTGAACGAGATGAAAACATCACAGGACAGAAAGTTAGAATGACGAGTCGACACAGATGTGCGTCCTCGAGCGAACACATGATGTCGTTTAAAGAGAGAGACTGAATTCAAACTGAAACTTTGTTTATAACAAATTCAAACGTGGGTTTACCGCAGCAACACACCTTCAAAATAAAAGCCCCTTACTTAATGTGATTCTCAGAGTTATTGTAATGAGTCAGAAGTAGAAACAGGTGCTGTGTTCAGGGCATGTTAGCATTCTGAGTGATGACACAGATGTTTCCTGTTTATTCACACTGGATTCAGTCTGCTCCTCTCGGGGTAACAACAATCAGCTCTGGCATTTTAATCAAAGACAACACACAGAGACTTTAAATAAAAAGAGCTGACCTCCTTAAATCACTGATCGACACACCGTTTGTTCTTTGTTTGGTTTCCTCTCATTGTGTTTCTGTTGTTTTAAAAACGTTAAGTGCCTTTGAGCCTCATGAAAAGTGCTATACAAATAAAATGTATTATATTATTATTAATAACAACATGTTTACGAGAAGACACGAGCTCGAGTCGTTTTTACATCCAACAGGCGACGTGCTGCTCGGCTTGATTTAAAGGATGAAACAGGAGGAAGAGTCGGACTCATTTAAAACACGTAAACTACAGCGGACACAGACGAACCCTGCAGGACTGTTCTCACCATACACTGTATATATAAGTGTACGCTCAGTCAGTTCTCACCATAGACTGTATATATAAGTGTACGCTCAGTCAGTTCTCACCATAGACTGTATATATAAGTGTACGCTCAGTCAGTTCTCACCATAGACTGTATATATAAGTGTACGCTCAGTCAGTTCTCACCATACACTGTATATATAAGTGTACGCTCAGTCAGTGGGGGTTACCTCTGAGGTGATGGAGTTGATGCTGGTGCCATCCGAGAGTCCGTTCCTGCGGTACATGCTCACAGAGGGACCGGAGGGATGCACAGGCGGGGGCGACAGAGGCCTTCAGGGGGGGGGCACACATAACCTCTCATCCATGCCTGCAGACAGACGACACACAGACACACACAGTCTTTAACCTCTTTAACACTTCAGATTACCCTCTGTACCTTTGTACAGCAGGTTTCACAGCAGGGCTGCACAGTTAATCATACTGTCATCGTCATGGTGATGTGAGCATGCTCAGTAAGGACATCAAATAATCAAATAAAAACACTTGACGACGATCAGACGGAGCTCCGGCTCACTGTCAGCCCCCTCAGATGAGCTGGTGTCACTATGATGGTGACTGAGAGCTCCTATTTCACAGCAGGAGACTCCTGATGACAGCTCAGTGTACTGAACAGTAATGCACACATGTGACCACCAGAGGGCAGCAGGCACCAACATTAACCCTCAGCTGCTATGGAGGTTTCTCACGCAAAAGTGAATCAAGGCTGTCACTATGCATCACAATAAAGACTCAATGTCCCACAATGCACTGTGCACATCATTATTTCCATATTATTGATACATTATTAGTTCAGCTTTTTAAAATAAATAAAACAAAGTAACATCAGTATTTATACTTTCTGAGCTGCTTTTAATGGACAGTCATTACCCATGATGCATTGCAGGAGAAAAATACTGAAGAAATGGAAAAATCTTCATCATTAATCGTACAAGAGCAGAAAAGAAGCACAGATGATTATTTTATATGCAAACAGTGTCATTAGAAGAGCAGTGAACACTGAGTGCAGCTCATCATGTATGTAAGTATGTAACTGGGACAGAGTCATCTGCACACACTCACCTCCCTCTGTTCAGCATTAATACACATCACACTGCAGTGTTTGCATCACCTATACCTGAGTACGAGCCAACAACCTGTTAATCTGAGGTCAAAGGTTAAATATCAGTGTGTTATCTCTGTTCTTGTAAAGTCTTGTTCAGAGCTGATACATTAGCTAAGCTGCCAAATATGAGCTAATATTTGATTATCACGTTTGTTACAAGCGTTTGCTCGACTAAGAGCGTATTCACACTTCCACGTGCTCTGATTCACACTGGCAGGAGTGAACATAGGGATCACACCTGTGTAAAGAGAATTTATTTAACTGGATGGAAACAACACGCTCAC
>NW_027211729.1:120000-180000 GCF_022749685.1 Semicossyphus pulcher
TCGTCCTCAAACATCTGCAGCTCTCAGCTGCTCTCAGTCCACAGCACACCTCCCACTGAGCTGCTCAGCTGACAAGGAGGACAAGGAGGAGGAGGATGAGGAGGAGGAGAAAGACGAGGAGGAGGAGGATGAGGACAAGGAGGAGGAAGATGAGGAGGAGGAGAGAGACGAGGAGGAGGAGGATGAGGACGAGGAGGAGGAGAAAGACGAGGAGGAGGAGGAGAAAGACGAGGAGCAGGAGGATGAGGACAAGGAGGAGGAGGATGAGGAGGAGGAGAAAGATGAGGAGGAGGAGGAGAAAGACAAGGAGGAGGAGGAGCAGGAGGGAGACAGTAGATGTGTTGTTGTACTTTGATGTCAGCTTGTCACCGTGCTGGGCGTCCGTGCTGTATGGACACAATAAGTGATTAAAGGGCTGTTAGTAACTCACAGCGAGGGTCAGCTGATCAGTCATGTGACTTAAACGCTCCACATGTGAGAACTTCTGACTCGTCTCATTAAGCACTAGTGCTGCTCCCGAAGCAGCCCGAGCTGCCTACAGCTACTGAGAGCCGAGGCCACGCCCACAAACCAGTGTGTCATTAAGTACACCCTCAGGCTGTCAATCACTATTTCATTATTAACAACCAACACATCGCATGAATAAGAACCATTACTCTCTGTGAACAGGCCGTGCTCTCTCACTCTGCATGTGTGACTGTAAGCCATCACACGGAGCCCTGGGTGTAACGGCTGTCACACTTTACAGCCAGCAGACGTTTGGACTGATGTTGGGTTCAGGAGGGACGCGTTGCAAACATAATGTATAAAACATGCAGGCAGACTAACAAACGTAAAGCTGTGTCTCAGTTCAGGGGCTGCATCGGTCTGCGGAGGAGGAGTCGTAGCCTGTGCGGACGCTGAGGCCGAGCTGAAACGAGACAGCAACAGGTAGCTAGCGGGCTAACTAGCTATCATAACTAACGTCACGTAACTTGACCTGTTATTTAAAGATAGTTGGAAGTTTCAAGGCCCCTTTAGCTAACGTTACACTTGTTTAAAAAAACGATTCGATTGAGCTGAATCCAAAATCTTTGAAAGTGAAGGACGCAGCTACCGTTAACATTCACTCTTTCATATCGGTCATCACTCTTCGTGTCGTCATATTGATCAGTGTATTCACACATCACAGAGTTTCCCCACACCTCCCACAGTTTGTCCTGAAGCAGCCTGACCAGGTGAGAACACCTGAACGAGGCTGCTAATAAAGGAGTGACAGGAGCAGCAGCTCCTTCTGGAACATGTAGTTTTTATGTACTTCAGAGGGACTCCTGCTGCTGAGTGAGTGCATGCTGATGTGAATCTAAAGCTCTGGCAGTGATGCAGCCGTCAGTATCCATGGTAACGGCAGCTTCCTGTCTGTAGTAGGAAACAGGAAGTGTGCCCCACAGTGAGCCTCTGTGTTTAACACAGGGATGTTCAGCTGATGATCAGACTGCACTGACACCTCATCAGTCTGACTTCATGTTTAAATGAGCGCAGACTGAGAGTGACGGACACCTGTCAGCTGTCACTCACACTGTGTGTCCTTCACCTGCAGACGTTTCACTCACTGATCCAGTTAAAGAGTCACACAGCCTCTGCTGTGTTCGGTTTTACTCACCGAGAACACGTCGACGTGTCGGACAACGACAAACTTTTTATAGACGAAGCGATCAATTGTTAAAAGCGATGAAGAGCAGGTTTGCAGTAACGATAATATCTAACCCTAACATCAGAGACACTTTGTGACTTTGAATCACAGTTGTTATACTCACGAGTTTTTGAGTAATCAATCATTTTCCGGATTCATCGATGAGTCGTTTGGTTTATCAAATGTCAGAAAAGAGTAAAAAACATGGCTCAGTGTTGAGGACGAGGTCCTGAGACGTCCCGATGTTCACCGCAGAGAAGACACCAGAGAGCAGCTGACTACATGACGTTTCACTTATTTGACTTATTTTCTCTAAGAACTAAACTAATCAATCAATCAATCAATCGCTCTCGCTTCACTTTGTTGTGACACTCGAGGTTAAAATCAGCTTTTAGAACATCCTTCTGGTCGGTCTCAGAACCATTGACCCCTCATCGCCCTCCTCTGCTTCAGAGCTCAGCGTATTAGACAGGCTGATCGATCTGCCAGCCTGACTAAGCCGATCACAGATAAACTGATATCTGTGTGTTTATTATTAACTTATTTTACAGAACAAATCATGAAGAGCACTGAGCCTGAGGGGATGAACAAAACGTTATCAAGCTGCTGTTCAATTACAGGTACGACAATCTGAAATGTCAGTGCTGCAGCATCAAACAGGTATCAGCGAGCACACCTGTCAACGCAACCATCCAATACCACCATTTATAAGTGCCGAGAAAAATGTCCTCGTTTCTTCTTCTTTGAAACACCAGCCTGCACAGCGATGATATAAACTACTGCTGCTGTTTAAGAGCTGCAGAGAAGAACTGATCGCAAGGTGTTCATCATGTGACCAATATCACCGTGCTGCCAGCAGAGGGAGTCACAGAGTCAGCACTCAGTGTTTGTCCTCCAATAAGAAGAGACTCAGTGTTGGAGTCGGACTGGGCAGGAACAAATGTTGGACCATCTTTAGTAAATGTATTAGTTTCAGAAAGCAGCGTCCTGATCGCTGCTAAGCACAAATAACGGGTCTGATTTTAGTCCAGTTCCATATTTCACTGGCCAACAAACTGGAACTCTTCCCATTCTGAATAATCTCACAGCAGTCTGACTACAGAGAACGTCACTGCTTCTTTCTTTAGAGTTCTTTCCAGGTGACCTAGAGAAGCATCAAACACTGTCAGGTACATGTTGCAGTGTTCTGTTTGTGACACTACAAGTGAGGTTCAGTGATGGTGCAGGTGCAGGTGGGGGGTCCTGCTGTGCCTCGGGCCCTGTAAACACGGGTTCCGGCCCTGCAGCTCACACCGTGTTTTGATAGCTGAGATTCACAGACAGACGTAAACACAGCAGCCATGTTAATGAATCAGGCTCCATCAGAGAGTCCTGTCACGACGGTCTGACAGCGAGTTTACCGTCCAAATGACCCCCCAGCAGCCCCTCATACAGCCCCACACACAGCCCCTCACACAGCCGGGCCTGCTGCTGCTGTGTGACCGAGCCCCGCTGCCTCCTCTCCCCGCTCGGCTCCTACCTTTCCCCGGGCAGTGTCGCTCTGTGTGCCGCCGCTCTCTCGGTGTTTTGATGAAGACGAAGATGAAGAGTTCACATTACAGAGCAGCACGGAGGCTAATTAAACCGAGCGGTGATTTCCAGCAGTCCGGGGGGGGGCTACTCCTCCTTTGAGCCGAACATGGAGCCAAGGTCGTAACGTGTGCACTGCAGGGTCCGCGAACCGTGCGGGATTCATGAGCCGGAGTCATACACACACGGCCGTGACGTGAAAACGAGCTCGTGTCGAATAAAGAAGTGAAAATGAATAAAAGGCGACAGCAGGAAGTGACAGGTAGGCGCTGTGAGCCTGACAGCCAGGTGTTCCGTCTAATCACCCGCTCCGCTCACAGCACAGGGCCCACCCACATCCACAGCCCGCCAATCACAGAACGGCTCTAAGCCAGCGTCCTTAAGACGCAGGTGCATCTGTGATGCCTTCACGGGCTGCTCGGAGGCTCGTTATTTAGAGAGTCAAGACTGGTTCACAACAAACACCCGATTTATTGAAGGTGCTGCAGACATTTTAATGCAGTCACAGAGCGCTTAGTGTCAGCGGGACTCCTGTAATGTACCTGTCAGGTATATTTTACCTCTTCATTAGAATTATACAATAACAGCAGTTACCACAGTCACCGTTAGTAAGATTACATGTAAAGTAATATAAAAAGCTTACTACTAAAGAGCTCTAAAGCCTCGCCTTGCTTTATACGTGTCATGAATGATGTCACATTAATCTTCTATATGAGGGCCGACTGGCTTTAACCTGTTCTCTGTAGTTTCTCTCCTGGCAGACATGAGTTCTGTTTTAGTGTCTGTCGGTGCTGAATCACAAGTCCAAACGGAGTGTGTCCCCAAAAAAATTCAGATTTTCCCCAAACTGTTGATTCTTTGTAAATCTGAAATAAATATGTTAAAATGTAAACAAATATTTAATGAACTGAGTAATTAAAGACATTCTGGGTTAAAGTTACAGGAACAGATCGTATGTTAGCAGCTACATCACCGACCGCAGTTTAAAGAACAGTTTTTCTATTTTTAACACAATAAAACTGAAATGTTACTGTCATAAATTAAAAAACTCCTGTGTACCACCCGACCCCGCTCTCCCCTACAGCGTGTCACAGCTGTGTGCTGCGGATCAACATGGACAAAACTGATCAGCACAATAATATCCGTCATTTAGTCTTTAATTGTTAAAAAAAACATCTCTTATAATATGTAGAATAAAACTGACTTTAGGTGCATTCAAACTGGACTGTGCAATAACAGCCTTGTTTACAATTAGAGACGAGTTGACTCATGGCCGACAGTGTACCACCTGTAACCTACTGATGTTGGACCTTCTTATTTTGTGAAATACACCTGCACATGCTTTAATGAACTTAGTGAAAGAAGGAATAATAATAACATTATTATTATTATTATTATTATCTTGTGATGGCATTACATGGAGTTTTAATGGCCGTTCTTGCAGCCACAAACATTCACTCCTGATATTTATCTTATTTAAAGACAGTGAAGTGACTGACCCTAACTCTTAACAAACAGCAGGCTAAAGGCTAAGCTAACTCTTCGGTGTGTTACTGTGGTGAACATATCAACATGTTCTCTGCAGCGGAACAAATGAGAAGTGTGCAGTAATCAGTGTTCAGTCTTTTATCACACGTCTGACTCTGAGAGAAACCTTCAGCACATTTAAATCTTCATCTGTTTTTCTATCACATAATAAACTCTGTTCACGGATGAAGCATTAATAAAGTTTTGATCCCTCCTTACGGAGGATTTTAGAGCAGGAGGAGATTCAGCCTTCTTCTCTGCTCCTCAGTGTCTGTATGCGGCTTCACGTCTCCTCCTGTGCGCCCCCTGGTGGCCTCTGAGTGAACAGCAGGAGTGTGCACAGAGAGTGCGTGGTAGAATGAATGAGGACAGTTTGAAGGCCGTTCATTGTGTGCGTGTGTGTGTTAGTATGTGCGCGTGTGCGTGTGTGTGTATCAGAATCTGCTGCCTCTCACAGTTTGTCTTTACATGTCCATTTATTTTCTCTGCATTGACGTCATTGATCTTAAACCAATAAAATCAGTTTGTATGGATGAAAGGACTTCATAAGAACTGGCTTCAGTTCCTCAGTCTGGTGGCTCTTTATTCAGACAGACACACATTTTAAATGTGTTATTGTTTATTGCAGACATCAGCCTGTGCTCCTCCTCTCAGGGCAGATAGAAACGATCTCAGCGCTCATCACGTCATTCAAACAAACACGAAAGATCAAAAGTCCCACACTTTCCCTGGGTCCTTAAAGTGAAGGATTACTTAATTTAAACAGAAGAAAGTTATATTTATTATAAAGTCTTCAGTGCAAATTGTGTGTAATAATTGTGTTAAAACATCACATAATAAATGTTACACATCTTCTTAAAGACACACACACACACAGACTCTGTAAGGTCTTTTTAGCCAGCAAGAGCTAGCTAACAATGCTAACACTGGCTCTGTGTTAGGTAACAGTTCAGTCTCATTAGATTGCATACAATAAGCTAAAGTGACACAGTTTAATATGGCATCATTTCATAAAACCTTTCAGACTAACAAACATTAATATGTCACACAGTGTTCAACAACGGCCTCGACCTCGCTCACCTCCAACAGCTTCATGTGCTTCTCAGTGACATCATCCACCCTTTGATATGTTGGAGTTCTTTGTGCAAATATCAGCAGAGAAATAAAACAACAATCTGAGTCCGACTGATGGAAAGTTTGGCTGATATTATTGGCTAAAAGTGACATATCTGTCTCTGTGCATGTGTTTTCTGGTATATGCGAACAGAAAGAACGCTCGGGCTGCTTCATACATGTCATCATGTAGTTTGTCCAGCAGAGGGCGCTCTGACTGCACAGTCTGCAGCACATGGAGCAGAGCATCACAGCTGAGCAGACACTTAGAGAAGAGCGGTTTAACATATAATACAGTATAATATAGTATACTATAATATAATATTAAATAATATAATATCATAAAGTTAAATATAAGTGAGTAAGAAAGCAGCAGATCAGTAATCACACATCAGTCAGCCTCTACAACAAGCAGAGTTTAAACCAAGTTATTAACAGCATCATAAAAAGCAGCCGGCGGCTCACAGCACTGATCAGGTGTACTAATAACTTAGAGAACAGTATGTTCTTATTATATAAACACATGAACCTTCAGAGATCAAACAAGTGAAACAGTTATTGCTGCAGTCAGAAGAGCTGCTCCTCTGCTGTCAGTGTGCATGAATGAATGATGATGATCACATGAACACATCGTATCAGAGGGTTAAAATACGTTACAAAGAGATTGTCTGACTTTCATCCTCCCATCACGTGCAAACCAGTGATTGTATATATACATGGACGACGCGTCTCCATCTGCTCCCATTGTACCAAAGTGAAGCCAAAACTGCCCCTGTGATAGGCGCTGCCATCTTGCAATGGTGACGTCTTTTGGAGCCAGAGACTGCGCAGAAGAGATCGGCGGGTGGCGCAGCCGTAGCCACTTCCGCTAACCCAAACACACACTTAACTAAACTAAAAACTAACTAAAACAGGCGTGTTTAACAGCAGAACAGCGTCTTGTGTTGGTCTGAGGTTAAAGTTCACAGGTATGGAAACTTCAATGACTGTAGTGATTGTTTTAGTTACGTCTCCTCTCGCCGTTCGTCCTCCGCTCTGCTCACCCGGAACTGATCGGCTGCAGGAGCCGTATTTGTCAACAGAGCTGTCAATCATCATTTTGACAGCATCAAATAACTAATAAAAAATGAAAACTTGGACGTAAATCAGCATGATAAGAACTAACTATAATGACAGAAACCATGATTGAGTTTGACATGTATTTTGTATTTTTAGTTTGACTCATGTCCCACCTGTTAACATGGAGGAGGCGGGCTTTATGACCTATACTGCAGCCAGTCAGCAGGGGGCACTAGAGAGGGTTTGGCTTCACTGTTAGGGAGCTGTCAGGTTGTCCATCTATATATACAGTCTTCGGTGCAAACATCAAAGTGTCCCCTCTCACAGTGAAGAGGTTAGTGTGTAAGTGTTTAAGGAAGCTCAGATTTTGTGCTTGTGAACACCAGATACATACAGAGGAGGGGAAGGGGGGGCGGGGGGGTGACAGGGAGGAGGTTAGGCAGCGTGATGGGTGTGCAGGGTCTCCACACAGAGCTGAGTCCATGGTGCATTCAGGGGAATCAGGTGAATCAGGCATCAGACGGTGAGGCTGAGGGTCTCTGTGGAGGCATGGACAGGATGCTCTCTGCCTCCTCATACAGCTGAGACACAGACAGACAGATGGACGGGCAGACAGACAGACAGACAGACAGACAGACAGACAGACAGACAGACAGTCAACAGATACAGGTACATTAACAGCAGTGAGTTTCTGTCACAGTAGAGAGAATACTCTAAAACACCCTAAACACACTGAATCATCATGACCTCACGTCTATGCTGAAATGTGCTTGTTCACTGAAACACTTATTAATCGTTAAAATAACTGAAATATTTTCTGGCTTCAGCGTCTGAAAGGAGGATTTGCTGCTTTTCTCTGTCATGGTTCTAGCTCATAGTCCTCCCCTGGGGATCAGTGAAGGATTATCGTATCTCATCTTACATGAACAATCTTTGTGTTTGGGACTGTTGGTTGGACAACAGAAGCATCTTATAGACGTCACTTTCTGTTCTGGGAAAGTGAAAGTAAGAAGCAGATGAATCAGTAATTAAAACAGTTGGTCGTGCAGCCCTCCTTCATGAAGAGCAGTAGCTGCTGGGTGGACACGAGGACTTGTAAATGTAAAGCAGAGAAACATGTCCTCTCTTTCAGTGAGTTTACAGAAAGTAAAGTCACTGAACATGTTTGTCCTGCCTCACTGACGCACTGCGACAGTGAGGCGTAAAAACTTAAAACAAATCTGTTAAAACTTTCTGTTGACAGAGGCATGACATGAAATTCTGCTTTTCTTTAGCGTAACCTCACAGTATGTTCTGTATTCACCCTGATCCATAGATAGTCAGGTTGAGACAGATTTCTATGAGCTTGCGTTACAACCACAAATCAGCAGCAACCTCAGCTGTCCTCACAGCCACTGGTTTAAAGGATCTCTGAGGACAGCAGGAAGTCTCCCCGTTTCTGATCAGCTCAAGGAATCCTAAAAGAACAGGAGGTACTTCTCTCCTTACCGATGTGAAGGACACATCCTGGAAGAGCTCCTGAATGAAGCGTCGTGACGGCAAGCGGAACGAGCAGTGAGCCAGCAGGAAGGAGACCTCCGAGTACAGACAGACGTCATCAAACGCAGAGGGGAACTTCTCCTTTATCCTGCAGGGAAAACCACAGATGACACGTCAGATCAGACCGGACAGAGGTGAGACCAGGTGTGATGAGACAGAGCGGATTAAAGACGTCTGCTAGATTGATGATTACTAGAGCTGAACAATTAATCGAACTTTAATCGAAATATGGCCTGTCGCAATTGTCAAATCACAGGAGGCACAATATTTATTACAGGTGAAGTGTGTCAAGTAACAATTTTAATTTAAATATTGTGCTACAGGGGTTCTGGCCTACACATCACACACAGACATCAACAATCAGAATCATCAGTACTGAGTGTATCACCAATAACACACCAAAAACACACAGAAAACACACAGAAAATGCACCGAAAACACACCGATAACACACTGAAAATGCACCGAAAACACAGAGAAAACACACAGAAAATGCACCGAAAACACACCAAAAACACACAGAAAATGCACCGAAAACACACCAAAAACACAGAGAAAATGCACCAAAAACACACCAATAACACAGAGAAAACACACCGATAACACAGAGAAAACACACCGATAACACACCGATAACACACTGAAAACACACCGATAACACAGAGAAAACACACCAAAAACACACCGATAACACAGAGAAAACACACCAAAAACACACCGATAACACAGAGAAAACACACCAGTAACACACCGATAACACAGAGAAAACACACCAGTAACACACCGATAACACACCGATAACACAGAGACAACACACCAGTAACACACCGATAACACACCGATAACACAGAGACAACACACCAGTAACACACCGATAACACACCGATAACACACCGATAACACAGAGACAACACACCGATAACACACCGATAACACACTGATAGATGTATACTGTGTATTGCAATAATGCAGGTTAGGAGGTGTGTGTGGCCTCACGTCAGCAGGCTGGTCTCGTGGTTCTTGGTCCCCACAGACGAGCTGAGGTTGATGATCAGACGGAGGATCTCCTTCCTTAGCAGGACTCGGCCAGCAGGAGCGTCTTCAGGGATCGACTTCACACCTGTCAGGTGCAGAACGAGGGAAACAAAACAGGTTAAACTCAGGATGCTTCAATGTCCAGGACCAATAACCAATAATTATCAGTTAGATGCAGCAGAAACAAGAAGTGGTGACATTAAAGCAGACGTGTGAAGAGGATGATAAATATGTATTCTTAGAATAAAGGCTGTCTGTGTTCAGCTCCTACCCAACACCAGCTCTGTGCTGCGAGCGCTCCCCCCTGATCCCTGGGACACAGAGTCACTGCAGCCGGACCCCCCCCACAGCTCGTCCTTGACCACCAGCTCGGGGGGGTGTGATAGAGGTGGACTGGACCAGTCTGAACACGGGGGGGCCTCTGTGGGGTCTGAAGGAGAGGATGAGGAGGTTTTAGTGATGTCACTCGGCAGCTCTTTAAGCACATCTACTGTAATAACTATCAGGTGTGTTCTCACCTGTGTCAGCGTCCTGAGAGCCTAACCCAAGCACAGTCAGCCCAGAGCAGTACAGACAGTTGTTCTGGTCATGCTCCTGCAGGCCCGTCTCCTCTGAGACCAGGATCTGGTTCTGATCGGCCCGATTCACAGACAGCAGCTCTGTGATGCTGAGCTGAGGGCGAAGCCTCGCTGGACGTCCTCTATCACTGATACCTGAGGACACACAGCAGCAGGTCACAGGAGGGTGCAGCCTCTGAAGGATGAGATGTGTCCTAAAATAGGCAACTTATCTCCGTCACCACAGTGTATGGCAACTGAGATGGGTCAAATCCCACTCAGACTGAGTCACTCAGGGCCGGGTCTCCACAGGCAGGTTAAATGTGGAATAGTGTTTGCATTGCACTGTGAGCTGCTGAAATTAAAACCAAACCTGAATGTCGTCAGGTTGTTCCTGGGACACATGCTGTGATGTGACTGTGCAGGTGTTAAAGGTGTTTCTTCGTGGTTCTCACCTTCAGAGCCTCCAGAGAAGAATCCAGCAGAGCGCTCCTCAGAGGGGGGGCTCATCCTCTGCTGGAAATATGGAGTTTCTTTAATCTGAAGGAAACAGGAACAAAAGTCCCACTGATGAGTTTACAGAACGTCTCAACATAAAGCCCAACAGCTGATCTTACAGCTGATCTTACAGATCCTCTCTCAGTACCTGGAGCATGTTGTTGATGTTGACGGGCAGAGCGAGGCCCATGAACTCCTCAGAGGAGCTGTAGGATCCAGAGGACATGATGGAGCGCGCAGAGGAGGAGCTCTGCAGAGAGCTCTGGTTGATGGGACTCAGCAGGTCGTCCTTATCCAGAGATGCAAAACTCAGAGCTTTGAGGAACCTGCAGACAGACGGACACAGATGGACAGGAGTCAGTCCTCTGTGAGCAGCTGATGGGGCACGTCATCATCCAGTGTGTGTTTCTGTTGTTACAGACATGAATCAAACTTTAACAGCACCTCTGAGCCGTGCGTCTGGAGTCCAGGCTGCCCGTGGTCATGGTGATGGCGTCCGTGAACAGGATCTCTTTGGCGGGGGAGGCGAGGGCCTCGCTGTGGGACACGGACGGCTGGATGCGCTGGTGCTGCAGCCTCCTCAGGGTGGTGTAACCCAGAGCGTCTCGGGGGCTGGTGCAGCAGCTGGTGGAGCTGCAGAGCAGGCTGGAGTCTGCTAAGCTGCTCAGAGCGCTCACTGAGGGCGACCTGAAGGAGGGCGCCCGGCGGGGCAGCGTGTGGGCGGAGCCAGGAGGGACCAGGAAGGCGGAGCAGGACTTTGGGATGGAGAGAGGGGTGGAGCAGGGTGGGGGGGTCTGGGTGGTGTCTATGGGGGGGTGCAGGGTCTCCCTGGTGGGGCTGGAGCTCAAGGAGCTGATGCCGCTGGTGGTGGTGTCGGTGTTAAAGCTCTGGCTGCGGCTCTTAAAGGGGACTCCGCTTCCTGGTGGGGGTCCATCGTCAGCCAATCGCTCGAAGCTGCTCGGCTCCCTCTGCTGACCCTCGCCCTCCCCGTCCCCCAGGCTAGGGCTGCTCCCCCCATCCTCCCCACAGGAGTGGCCGTTGCTGTAAACAGAGAAGTCGCCTGCCGCAGTGAGCTCCTGCTCTCCCTCCGGCTCGCCTCCTCGCTCAGGGCTGCTGTCTTTGGGGGGAGGGGTGGTGCAGGGCTTCTTCCCGGGGTGGGACAGCGAGCGGAGGAGGCGGCTGCGGAGGCTGCAGGAGGTGAGCAGGCTGAGAGGGGTCCGCTCCTTCATCAGTGTGGGACACAGGTACAGAGAGGAGGAGGAGTCCTCTGTGAGGTCACAGGGATCCAGCCTATCAGCATCCAGCAGGCACACACCTGCACACACACACACACACACACACACACACACACACACAGCAGCTCAGAGACAGAGCTATAAAGACATCTAATCATTATTGATACTACAGTCTGATCTTACTGGGCTGCACAGAGTCTCTGCTGGGTCTACTGGACTCTGTGAGGGTTCTGGGGTCAGAGGTCAGCAGGTCGGAGGGTCTGTGCTGCGGCTCCAGCTCCTCTGGGACCACCGGCCACACAGTCCTCCTGCTGTGCCTCACACAGTCCCAGCCCTGCTGCTTCAGAGAGTCACAGCCCTGCCGAGTCTGACTGATGAGGCCGAGCACGTACAGACACGTCCTGCTCACACACACGCACACGCACACGCACGCACGCACGCACGCACACACAAAGTTTACAGGAGTATGACCTCATGTGTTTCAGGTTGACTTATTAATAATATTCAATTAAAATGACTAAATTAATCATATCTGCCGTGCTGTGTCATGTCGTGTTGTGCCGTGCCATGTCGTGCCGTGCTGTGTCGTGTCGTGTCATGTCGTGCTGTGTCGTGTCGTGTCATGTCGTGCTGTGTCGTGTCGTGTCGTGTCGTGTCATGTCGTGCTGTGTCGTGTCGTGTCATGTCGTGCTGTGTCATGTCGTGTCGAGGCGTGCCGTACCATGTCGCGTCGTATCATGTCGTGTCGTGTCATGTCGTGTCGAGGCGTGCCGTGCCATGTCGTGTCGTGTCATGTCGTGTCGAGGCGTGCCGTGCCATGTCGTGTCGTGTCATGTTGTGCTGTGTCATGTCGTGTCGAGGCGTGCCGTGCCATGTCGTGTCGTGTCATGTCGTGTCCTGTTGTGCTGTGTCATGTCGTGTCGAGGCGTGCCGTGTCGTGTCGTGTCATGTCGTGCTGTGTCATGTCGTGTCGAGGCGTGCCGTGCCATGTCTTGTCGTGTCATGTCGTGCTGTGTCGTGTCATGTCGTGCTGTGTCATGTTGTGTCGTGTCGTGCTGTGTCATGTCGTGTCGTGCCGTGCCGTGCCATGTCGTGTCGTGTCATGTCGTGCCATGTCGTGTCGTGTCATGTCGTGCTGTGTCATGTCGTGTCGTGTCGTGCCGTGCCGTGTCGTGCCGTGTCGTGCCGTGCTGTGTCATGTCGTGCTGTGTCGTGTCGTGTCGTGTCATGTCGTGTCATGTCGTGTCATGTCATGTCATGTCGTGCTGTGTCATGTCGTGCTGTGTCGTGTCGTGTCGTGTCATGTCGTGTCATGTCGTGTCATGTCGTGTCGTGTCGTGCTGTGTCGTGCTGTGTCGTGTCGTGTCGTGTCATGTCGTGTCATGTCGTGCTGTGTCATGTCGTGTCGTGTGGTGCTGTGTCGTGACGTGTCATGTCGTGTCCTGTCGTGCTGTGTCATGTCGTGTCGAGGCGTGCCGTGTCGTGTCATGTCGTGTCGTGTCATGTCGTGCTGTGTCGTGCTGTGTCATGTCGTGTCGAGGCGTGCCGTGCCATGTCGTGTCGTGTCATGTCGTGTCCTGTCGTGCTGTGTCATGTCGTGTCGAGGCGTGCCGTGTCGTGTCGTGTCATGTCGTGTCGTGTCATGTCGTGCTGTGTCATGTCGTGTCGAGGCGTGCCGTGCCATGTCGTGTTGTGTCATGTCGTGCTGTGCTGTGTCATGTCGTGTCGTGTCGTGCTGTGTCATGTCGTGTCGTGCTGTGTCATGTCGTGTCGTGCCGTGCCATGTCGTGTCATGTCGTGCTGTGTCGTGTCGTGTCATGTCGTGCTGTGTCATGTCGTGTCGTGTCGTGTCGTGCCGTGCCATGTCGTGTCGTGCCGTGCTGTGTCATGTCATGTCATGTCGTGGTCGTACCCTCTGATGGACAGAACCTCACAGCTGTGAGCCAGGTCCACCACGTCAGGGATCACCCCCTCCTCCTGCAGCAGGTTAAGACCCCAGGTAGATGAGCCGATGTTCCCCTGCAGCAGCAGATAGACTGTGAACATCAGGAGTTGCTTTACCTTCCATAAAGTAAAATATAATATTCAACTGCTGACCAGAGCCCAGAGAGCTGCCTTCAGCTGTTTGATTCCCTCCCATCGCTCCAGGACCGGAGAGCGGACGGAGGAGCTTAACTCAGGGACGACGTTCTGCAGGAGGAACAGGAGGAGAACGCACAGAGCTCCTTTCTAACCAACCATCATCTAACCTCATGTTGCTCTGTTAACTAAGAATGACATGAATCAGAACCCACCTGAGCCTGCAGCAGCTGACAGCCGGTCTTCTCATGAACCAGCTGACCGTACAGGTGCACAGGCAGGTAGACATGAGGCCTCTGTGACCTGCTGTGGCTAACACACAGTAAAAAGGGGCTGTTAGTGTTTTACTGCCGGATCCACACGGAGGTCTGTTATTCTACAATGAGCAGAGGGGATCACCAGATCACCAGAAGCAGCTGAATCACACACACACACACACACGCTGCAGCCTGCAGGGGGAGTGACCTCTGGTTGCTGCGGCGTACGACGTCCTCTCCGTTCACAGGCTTCCTGTAGGTGGTGAGAGCCTCATTCAGCTGCTCCTCTACCAGGTCCACATACTTCAGGTTAAACTCCTGCAGGGACACGAGAGCAGCTGTTACAGGCTCTGTTCATGTCAGGAGACAGCACAAACAAGGATGCATGTACCTTCTGCCACTTCTCCATCTCTGCAGTGATGTATCCTCGCTCACTGAGGTACGAGAAGCCCTTTGGGATGGACAGAAACCTGCAGACACACAGCAGAGCGGAAGAATAAAAAGTTCCAAACATTTAAACTGCAGCTCGACCTGATGCTGAAACACCGAGCAGTCTGTGATAAAGTCTGCATGAGGCAGAGACAGTAAACACTGTTAAAGAGAGGGCCTGTGACAGCATGTACCCCCCACCTGGTGTGTGTGTATTTACCTGAGCAGCAGCAGCACACCTTTGTCCCCCAGGTGTGACAGAGCAGGTCTCATCTCGGTCAGAGCGTGAAGGTTGGCCTGAAACAGAACACGTGGTCATCATTAAACCCTGTCAATCATCAGGCCCTGCTTCCTGTGTGTTTCCTCCCTCACCTTGTCCTCGCAGGCCTCGTCCAGGATGTCCAGCGCCTCCACGGAGACCGTCTTACTTCGGTCATGAAGCTGAGCGACAAGGAGCTCGATGCCCCAGTTACTGAAGAACTCCACACCTGCCCGCAGGAGGACGCGCAGGTGCTTGGTGGCGTACAGCCTGCAGGTCTGCAGTCCGACGAGAGGATCAGCTTATTATGACTCATCTTTACCTTACCTTTACCTTTACCTTAGCTATCTGCTAACTGGTGTCATGCTGCTTTAAATACAAGCAGTGAATCAGATTCATTTAGCGACGCAGTTATATGAGTTATAACTAATCAGCAAGTCTTCAGTCAGAATGAAACACAAAGTAAAACGCGTTGACACAGTAAGGAACAGTTCACAGTCTGATCAACACACAGTCTGTCTCTTACATCGCTGGCAGCCGTGAGGACTTTGGACAGGATGACTCGAGACAAACCGTCTCTGCTGTAGTCCAGCGTGGAGACGGTCAGCTTCAGCAGGTGCTCCTGATTCTTCAGACTACACACGCTCAGTAAGCTGACAGAGAACACACGATGAGACAAAGAGGATATATCACTGTTATCACACAAACAAAGACATTTCACCTGAAACCCTGACAGACACATGGCAGGTATCCTCAGGGACGGTGCAGGTTTACTAAGTTCAGCATGTCCATCTAGTTCAATGTTAAATGTTTGTAGGGAGTAGAGGAGCATGTAACGCCTGGTGAGGGAGCATCAGTCAGAGGATCCTGAGAGTAAGGATGTTCCAGTCTGGACAAAGTGACGGACAGATGGAGGAACATGCTGGTTTCACTGTGTGATAAGGACTGGACAGGACTGAGCAGATGTGCTGACCTCTGGAAGACGCTGCACCTCTCCAGCATCCTGACCCCGTGTGTGTGTGCAGACAGCGTGCCCAGGAACAGGAAGTAGTGCTGGCTGAGCGTGGAGAGCAGCCTGCTGCCTGACAGGCCGCGCTCAGGTTTGAGACGAGCACAGAACAGACACTGAACGATGTCCCTCACCAGCTCCTCCAGGTACACCTGGCCCTCCTGTAGGAGACAGAGGGAGGAGGAGACAGGTGGTGAACTCCTGCTGACTCCACCTCAGGTGAGTGTAAATCAACGTTGTAATATTAGGCAGGTTTCCACTGCAAAGAACAGGGTCTAAATGAGGAACGTTGTTGTACCTGTTTAAAGGTTCCTGCTCGGGGGGGTGATGCATGTGATAATCACCGTCACACGTTTTCAACAGGAACAATTTAAACAAAGAGAATAAGATGTAACGAGTCACCGATACCTCGTCAGAGCCCAGCAGGAAGTCCACAAACTGACAGCCCACCACGGTGAGCTGCCGGGCCTTCGGGTGCTGCAGCTCCAGGCTGCCGTACTGATCGCTGCTGGGCTTATAGAAGAGCAGGAGACGCTGCACGAACCTGCACACAGGAGAACCCAGCTCTGTGAGGGCCGTGAGCTCGGAACACCTGTGAAGACAGAGACACTTACCTGTGCATGTTCTCATCCTTATGGCTGCGTAAGCTGATGTTGGGCCACTGGAGGCGAGAAGGAGACAGACAGGGTGAAGTCTTTAAATCAGCTCACATTACAGATGAACAGGAAACAGCAGGAGGATATCATCCATCCTGCTCTGTGCTCCAGGTTTGTTTCTGTTGGAGGTCAATGATGACATCATACATCACCTGTACCTTTAAGATGGTTCCTATCAGGCACCAGTTCCAGTCCAGGCTGTCTTTGTGGTTCAGGATGTGACTGTCCCTCACGTGGCTCATCAGAGCGTCCTCAGCGTCCTGCAGCACAAACACATGACAGAGCTGATGATCCCGCATGCAGCATCCGTTCAGCTCGCTACGCTGGAGACAAAATGTTCATCCATCATTTGTTATGAAGGATTTTGACTCGCACTAATACGTTTCTTATGGAAACGAGTATGTTTACATGGTTTTCATGTACAGCCGACACTCACAAGAGAGGTCCACCAGTCATTGATGTTACACAGATATCAGATGATTCAATCAGATTTAGAAACCAGATGTGATGAAATTCCCTCCAGGTGTTGTTGAGATATCGTGTCTACAAGGATGGGACCGACGGGAGACCATAGTATGACCTTTGACCCCCAAAATCTGGTGCAATTCTGGGTCAGTAGCTGTGTCCTGATTGGCTGCAGCCTCATATTTGAAGGCAGATTGCGTCACAGCGGCACGTTGAAGGCTGTCCCATTTCAAAGGCTCCTTCAGGTGCGTCCTCCTTTTCCCGGGCCGTGAAGGATCCATCAGGTGCATCCTTCGCGGCCCAACGTATCCCGAGATTCAGGGCGGACTCTCAAGTGGCCAAGGAAAAAATTTTTGGTTTCAACTCAGTCGAATTGCAGTCCCCCAACACACCTGCACCTGTGCTCTCTGCACCGCTGCTGGCCCCGCCCCCCCTTTCTGTCTCTCTGTCTGCTGTGTTGACTGTCTTCATCAGCAGTCTGTTTCATTAAGTCACAAAGGTTACATATTTTCTCTCGCAATTCAGTTCTCACAGCACGTGAGTCGCGTGTGCACGAGGGACGTTATTAATGACGTAGCGATCAAAACGATGGATCGTTACCAAATGACATCACTTTTTATAAGCTTTATAAAGCGCGACAATCAATGAGTTTACAGTAGGGACGTGCGGAGTTAGACAGACAATATCTCCTCATTCAGTATGATATTGTGCAGCTCGCTGGAGGGAGATCACCAGGGAGCTGAACGTGTGATACTGAGCGCACAGCTGATAGAGGCACGTGGATCGTTTACACTGCGTGTTAGAACTGCACATGTATGCCGATGTCAGCGATGCGGAGCGGACCCTCTTTTGCCGTTAGAAGTAAACTGGTCCCGCTGTTGTTTATGTGGTTGCCAAGACTTCACGAGTTCACTGTTTCAGTGCTCTTCCTCGATGAGGAGAGGATGGACGATCGTTGATTTGCAGCGGAAATCTCCAAAGAGTTGTTTAATTACAACTTCTGAGGCAGCGGCCGCAACAATTCATTACATGTATGTGGCGGAAACACTGCTGCTTCTCCAAGTCCGCCGCATTTACAAAATAAAAGAATGACACGTTGTCATCTCAGATGGTGGATGTGCACCCGGGGACAGCACACAGGCATGATGGGAAAAGGCGATCTTTAGGTAACTGCAGCAGGTATGTGCAGAGACGTTCAGAGTATGTGGACAGGAGTTAGCTCAGACCCGAGAAGTGTTATTGCACCTGTGAGGGCGGGGCAACTGCGTTGATTGGCTCAAGGAAATTTATGACTTGATAAATATCAAACATAACCACGCCCAGTTTAACCCCAGCGTCAGCGAAGTTAACGAAGAAGGAATGGCAATAACTCGAGTTTGGATTAAAACTCATTTCTAAATCTTTTAAGATGTTTATTAGTTTGTACATAAGACGCTAAATTACACAGTTAGAAGGATTTGGTGGATTTGGGTTTACAGGGGCTTTAAAGTCTGCAGTGGATCAGAGGGTCGGTCTGAAGTGTGTTTGGAAGTGTGTGCTTCTTTGTGTTCGGTTGTGTCATTACACGCTGTAGGACCATGTGTGTGTGTACCTTCATAATGAAAGTGTCTCTGTGAGGTCTGAGCTGATCTCTGCAGCAGTGAGACGCTCCTGATGTCCTCAGGATGAGGTCCAGGTACAGACTGTCAGGTGTGACTCCTCTCTTCTTCTTCTCATGGAAACACTTCAGGTGGTTCACCGCAGCACTCGCTCGCCTGAAAGTCACCTGTGTCAGTTCTCTGGGTTTGTCACATTACATCTGTTCACTCGTAGACTGGATGTAGACGTGGACGTCGCCTCCGAGTCTGCAAAGTGTCCTAAACCTGCACTCTTTCTTAAGGCTGGTAAATGTTGCAGCTTATATAGAAGTCTATGAGAACATGCTCCTCCTCCTCTCCTGATGTATTCCCTCAGTAAACATGTTCCTGATGACTTTATGGTCTCAGTCTCTAGTTTCTTCTTCAACACAGCATGATGTTCATTTAGTCACTGATGCTCCCATTGAGAGTCACACAGACCAGAGAGAGGGGAGGGGTTAGGGCGGGGCTACCTGTGTACCTGTGTTCTGTTGTACTGAAAGACTGACGAGTCATCATTTTCTCAGTAAGTATTAAGCTAAGCTAAAATTTGCATCCCATTCAGTATCACAGTTAATCTTGGATGCACTTTGCTAATCAAGCTAACACCGGTGTTAGCTTAATGTTTGCTAACTCCTCCTCTTCTCCCGTGTCCTTCCCGGCTACATAAAGAAAGATGGCTGCAGCCAACATGAGGCTTTAAAACAGCAGTCCACTACAGGGCGACGTCACGCTGTCTCAACCACCTCGAACACGCTCTGTGTCTCTGAGTGTGAGAGGGTTCATATACTCACAGTCTTTTGTCAGGTGTGATGTCGAAGGAGGCGGCCATGTTGATGAGGGAGGGTAAACAGTGCAGGTGGTGGCTGTGGCTGTGAGGGAGGATGCTGTTCGCCTGTGACAGACAACATCACATTTACACACACACACACACACACACACACACACACACTCAGGAGGACAGTGTGAGAAGAGGAGGGAGGTACCATGTGGAGGAGCTCTCCCAGCAGGATGGTGGCACAGATGCATAAAGCTTCATCACTGCTGGTGATCACCTCCACCAGACCCTGCAGAGGTCACACACAAAGACACACACAGACACACACACACACACACACACACACACACAGATATTAACACTGACAGAGAGATACAACACGATCACATGATCCCTGCTGGATGTGTGTACCTCTAACAGGCCGCTGTGGATGAAGGCAGAGAGCACCAGAGCCAGGTAGTTATCCATCAGGTCCGGCCTGGAACACGATGAACATCTCGTCAAGTCTTGTCTTTCTCAGCACACACAATGACAGGTGATAACAAACTGATAGGTGATAGTTTCAGGTGTTACCTGGAGCAGCAGCGATGGGGCAGAAGAGTTTTCGCCTCAGAAGCTACGAATCCATCAGAGAGCCTCCAGCTGTCCTGAGACCTGCTCGGGTCTGAGCACAGACAGATTCAGCCTCCGATACGACCTCACGTCAGACCTCAGAGTGACCTCACCATACTCACCTACGCTGAGGAGAGCTTCACTGAAGTCTGCAGTCACTACAGGTGAGACCAGGTGGAAGATTTCATAGAACACCTCTAACAGAGCTTTCTGTGGGGGGGGACAGGAGGTCAAACACCAGGTGAGTCCTTCCTGTTTCTGTCTCTGCTGTTTGACTGTGATGTACAGACACACTCACACGTCCTCATCATTATTCAGGTCATTATTATTATACAGTCTGTCAGCCAGGGAGGGACGCAGCATTCACATGGATCCACACACGCGAGAGTGCATCTGAAGCTGATCCTTTCATCATCATTTTATTCCCTCACATTCAGGAACATGCTCGCTGCCTTTGGGAGGCTCAAGGAACATGGAACACATTCAGACCTGCTGCTCTAAATGAACATCGTGTTTCAGAGACGTCAGAGGACGAGCCGCTCTCTGCGCTTCATGTTTACACTAAAACAAGCTTCAGGTGAAGGTCCTTCAACAAAACAAATGTTACATCACATGATGACCTACCCGCACCTCCATATTTGGTATACACAGTAAGCCAATCAGAGACTGCAGACCAGAGCTGCCTGACCTGCACAGGTTAATGATGCCTGCAGGGGAACACACACACACACACACACACACACACACACACAGAGCAGAGTCAGGCTTGTGTCTGCAGGTTACCGAGGCGCTCAGACACAGAGAGCTGAAGGAACAGTGTTCAACAACAATTTATCTCTTTATGTAATAAATGAAACGTTTATCTTCAGTGTGTTAATGAAACATGGTGCAGAACATTGTTAATGAAACAGCGTGCAGAACGATGTTAATGAAACACGGTGCAGAACGATGTTAATGAAACAGCGTGCAGAACGATGTTAATGAAACAGCGTGCAGAACGGTGTTAATGAAACAGCGTGCAGAACGATGTTAATGAAACAGCGTGCAGAACGGTGTTAATGAAACACGGTGCAGAACGGTGTTAATGAAACACGGTGCAGAACGTTGTTAATGAAACACGGTGCAGAACGATGTTAATGAAACAGCGTGCAGAACGATGTTAATGAAACACGGTGCAGAACGTTGTTAATGAAACACGGTGCAGAACGATGTTAATGAAACAGCGTGCAGAACGATGTTAATGAAACAGCGTGCAGAACGTTGTTAATGAAACACGGTGCAGAACGTTGTTAATGAAACACGGTGCAGAACGATGTTAATGAAACAGCGTGCAGAACGTTGTTAATGAAACAGCGTGCAGAACGGTGTTAATGAAACAGCGTGCAGAACGATGTTAATGAAACAGCGTGCAGAACGGTGTTAATGAAACAGCGTGCAGAACGTTGTTAATGAAACAGCGTGCAGAACGATGTTAATGAAACACCGTGCAGAACGGTGTTAATGAAACACGGTGCAGAACGTTGTTAATGAAACAGCGTGCAGAACGATGTTAATGAAACACCGTGCAGAACGGTGTTAATGAAACAGGGTGCAGAACGATGTTAATGAAACAGCGTGCAGAACGTTGTTAATGAAACAGCGTGCAGAACGTTGTTAATGAAACACGGTGCAGAACGGTGTTAATGAAACACGGTGCAGAACGTTGTTAATGAAACACGGTGCAGAACGATGTTAATGAAACAGCGTGCAGAACGATGTTAATGAAACACGGTGCAGAACGATGTTAATGAAACACGGTGCAGAACGTTGTTAATGAAACACGGTGCAGAACGATGTTAATGAAACAGCGTGCAGAACGATGTTAATGAAACAGCGTGCAGAACGTTGTTAATGAAACACGGTGCAGAACGTTGTTAATGAAACACGGTGCAGAACGATGTTAATGAAACAGCGTGCATAACGTTGTTAATGAAACACGGTGTAGAACGTTGTTAATGAAACACGGTGCAGAACGATGTTAATGAAACAGCGTGCAGAACGATGTTAATGAAACAGCGTGCAGAACGGTGTTAATGAAACACGGTGCAGAACGATGTTAATGAAACAGCGTGCAGAACGATGTTAATGAAACAGCGTGCAGAACGGTGTTAATGAAACACGGTGCAGAACGTTGTTAATGAAACAGCGTGCAGAACGATGTTAATGAAACACGGTGCAGAACGTTGTTAATGAAACACGGTGCAGAACGTTGTTAATGAAACAGCGTGCAGAACGATGTTAATGAAACACGGTGCAGAACGTTGTTAATGAAACACGGTGCAGAACGATGTTAATGAAACAGCGTGCAGAACGATGTTAATGAAACAGCGTGCAGAACGTTGTTAATGAAACACGGTGCAGAACGTTGTTAATGAAACACGGTGCAGAACGATGTTAATGAAACAGCGTGCAGAACGATGTTAATGAAACACGGTGCAGAACAATGTTAATGAAACACGGTGCAGAACGATG
The DNA here is from genome assembly GCF_022749685.1 of Semicossyphus pulcher. Classification (NCBI taxonomy): domain Eukaryota; kingdom Metazoa; phylum Chordata; class Actinopteri; order Labriformes; family Labridae; genus Semicossyphus; species Semicossyphus pulcher. The sequence goes on from NW_027211729.1 coordinate 142,476, forward strand.
TTAATGAAACACGGTGCAGAACGATGTTAATGAAACAGCGTGCAGAACGTTGTTAATGAAACACGGTGCAGAACGATGTTAATGAAACAGCGTGCAGAACGTTGTTAATGAAACACGGTGCAGAACGTTGTTAATGAAACAGGGTGCAGAACGATGTTAATGAAACACGGTGCAGAACGATGTTAATGAAACAGCGTGCAGAACGATGTTAATGAAACACGGTGCAGAACGATGTTAATGAAACACGGTGCAGAACGATGTTAATGAAACAGCGTGCAGAACGATGTTAATGAAACACGGTGCAGAACGATGTTAATGAAACACGGTGCAGAACGATGTTAATGAAACACGGTGCAGAACGATGTTAATGAAACAGCGTGCAGAACGATGTTAATGAAACACGGTGCAGAACGATGTTAATGAAACACGGTGCAGAACGATGTTAATGAAACACGGTGCAGAACGATGTTAATGAAACAGCGTGCAGAACGTTGTTAATGAAACACGGTGCAGAACGATGTTAATGAAACACCGTGCAGAACGATGTTAATGAAACACGGTGCAGAACGATGTTAATGAAACACGGTGCAGAACGATGTTAATGAAACAGCGTGCAGAACGTTGTTAATGAAACACGGTGCAGAACGATGTTAATGAAACAGCGTGCAGAACGATGTTAATGAAACAGCGTGCAGAACGATGTTAATGAAACACGGTGCAGAACGTTGTTAATGAAACACGGTGCAGAACGTTGTTAATGAAACACGGTGCAGAACGATGTTAATGAAACATCGTGCAGAACGTTGTTTATGAAACAGCGTGCAGAACAATGTTAATGAAACACGGTGCAGAACGTTGTTAATGAAACACGGTGCAGAACGATGTTAATGAAACACGGTGCAGAACGATGTTAATGAAACAGCGTGCAGAACGATGTTAATGAAACATGGTGCAGAACGATGTTAATGAAACATCGTGCAGAACGTTGTTAATGAAACAGCGTGCAGAACAATGTTAATGAAACACGGTGCAGAACGACACGATGACTTTGACACTCTGACACGGAGACACTTGACTCTTTGTCATGCTGGCAGCAGTGAGCTTCACCGTGTCATCATGCAAACAATGAAAACACGTGTGTGATGACAGAGTTTACCTGACCAGGAGCGGAACGAGGCGACGATGGACATTTTACTGGCCATGAACTGAGCCTGTCTGTCCTCCCTGAACACAACACACATGAAACATGTTCAACACAACATACATGTGCTGCGTGTCATGTGTAATCAGACCGTGTGGACTCACTTGAGCTGCCCTGAGTCCGGGCTGTGTCTGTAGTGGAAGTCTGTGTACGGGGCCAGGATTTGCTGAGGAACAGTTTAATATTAACTAACAGGAGACACACTGCGGCTTTGTTTCACACTGTGAGGTCTGTGCTCAGCGGGCGCTTGTACCTCGAGCTGGACGTCTGCGCGGACGTAGCGCCGGGTGTCGGGGTGGTTGAGGAGGTGCAGCACGGTGGTGATCAGAGCCTCGTTGATGCGAGTCAGCTGACAGGCGGTCACACTCCTCAGGACGGTGCTCAGACCCCCCCGCTGGGCCACCACAACGGGGTTCTTTAAGGCTGCACAATGAAGAGGCCACACACACTGTCACAGCGCTGACGTCAGACTGGGAGAGAGTGTGTGTGTGTGTGTGTGTGTACACTCACACAGCTCACAGATGACAGCGATGCAGGCTCGAACCATCCGATCTCGTTCATGCAGCCCGTCGTTGCCCACGGCGATGAGAGAGTTTGTGATGGAGGAGGGGAAGAGCCGAGCGTTCACACTGATCATCTGTGTGTGACACACACACACACACACACACACACACACCAGGAAGTCAGCTTGTTTGTTCGTCTGGAGTCATTACACTCTTCAGTTTATAAAAAGTCTTTCTCAGGGAAGAAACTGAATTTAAATAAAAAGGAAGTGAACACATGACAGGAGGACCGTGGGACGGCCCGACACCAGGACACACACAGAGCAGGGCTCACCCTGCGCGCCAGTCTGACCGCCTGAGTCCTTTCAACCTCGTTACTCTGCCGAATGTCGATGCACCTGAGACAGGAGAGGACAGGTGAGAGGTACATTACAGCTGAATGTTACACAAACATGATACAGTTATGAAGGTTAGTGGTTCAAGTGTTCATGGATTTCTACAGACTCAGAGGTGATACAAGGCATCAGTAAGTGCACTAGTCAGTCTGTGTCAGCACCTGAAGTATCAGCTGATTCAGGTGAAGCCTCATGTGACCATAACAAACAGCGGTGTGGCTCTTCTGACAGTTTAATGTGAAATATCAGCAGTTTTTACAACAATCATACGTGAGCTTCACGGCTCAGGGACCTGAGGGACTCATCAGGATATCGATCCGTTTACAGGAAGGAAAAACTGACTGTCAGGGCGTGTGTTCACCCACCTGGCGATGAGGTAGTCCACTTGCAGCCTCAGCACCTTCTCCATCACACCGCCGTCTCTGATCAGATAACGCAGAGATCGTAGTCCTGCAGCTCGGACCTCTTTGGCCTCATTCAGCAGCGCTAAGCGGAGACTTCAGGGAGAGGACACAGGTGAAGACTCATCATAAAGAACACTGAGGCAGAAACATAAGGCATCAACTCGTCCACACGCTCACCACAGGATGATCTCCTCATGACTGACGCCCAGCTTCTCCTCCGAGTGTCCCACACTGCAGAGCAGCTGAGAGGGAGACACACAACACGTACATGTCATATATATTTATTCAGTCACTGCGAGTCAGCGGCTGGCCGCTCAAACACTGATATCTGATACTCAGAGGAGGTATCAGAGGATTAGATGATGTCTGTCACTGTGAGCTCTAAATGCCCACGATGTAAGCTTCATGAAATGAATGGATGAACGTTCATTTAAAGAGTTTAAGAGTTTAATCAGGAAGCTGGACGTGATCACGTCCGACCTTTAAAGCTAAAGCAGCTCCATGAGACGGCTAGCACACAAACCCTGACAAAGTTGTTGAGGTGAGCGAGTCTCCTCATGTTGGAGACGTCCTGCTGCTTCGACACATGCTCAAGGATCTCATGAAGATTCTCTGCAGGGTCTGAAATCAGAAGGAAGACACACACACACACACACACACACACGCACACACACACACACACACACAGACACACACACACACACACACACACACACACACACACACACACGCACACAAATAACAGTCTTCATATGGGCAGGAAATATTCCTTTAAAACAAAGAGCCACACACAGACACACACACACAGACACACATAGGGTAAATACAGGTACCCTCAGGTGTTACACTGCGTGTGTGTGAGGTCACAGCTTCTGTCTAAAGGAAAGACATTCACTGTAATCATCTGTAACGTTCTGTTAAAGTAGGCGTGTAGATAATGTCTGTGTTCATGATCATCAGACTCGGAGATCATGAGCTCACAGTCACACACAGATCACAGAACTGAGAGGACGACAGGATGTTAATGATCAATCATCAGATTTGTACCGTTAATGTTAATAAGCTCATTGACCAACAGAAGCAGCTCTAAATAATTATATATATTTATAGATAGATATTTGTGTTAGTGTAGTCCACATGCACAAGAGACAGAGTGACTGTGTGTAACAGAGGGAACATCATACAGTAAGTCATCTCTGTCTGTGTGTCTATTTCAGTCCTCCTGAGTGGATCACAGAGATTCAGCAGGGACACCGCCCTGTCCCTGCAACGAGGACACATCACGTCCCTGATGATGGTGTTACACACTGCAGAGAAGTTAGACTGAGCTCACAGGAGTCATCTAAACTGTTAAACACGTGAGAAACCATCCTGAAGACTAGAAACTCTTTGATTGAACCATTTAATGAACAAAAAATCACAATTAAAAGCAGTTTGAAGCAGCCATCAGGACAGAGCGCAGCTAACCCTTACCCAACCCTAACCCAACCCTAACCCAACCCAACCCAACCCAACCCAACTCAACCCAACCCAACCCAACTCAACCCAACCCAACCCAACCCAACACAACCCTCACCCAACCCAAACCCAACCCAACTCAACCCTAACCCAACCCTAACCCAACCCAACCCAACCCTCACCCAACCCAACTCAACCCTAACCCAACCCTAACCCAACCCAACCCAACCCAACACAACCCTCACCCAACCCCAACCCAACTCAACCCTAACCCAACCCAACCCTCACCCAACCCCAACCCAACCCAACTCAACCCTAACCCAACCCTAACCCAACCCTCACCCAACCCCAACCCAACCCAACTCAACCCTAACCCAACCCTAACCCAACCCTCACCCAACCCCAACTCAACCCTAACCCAACCCTAACCCAACCCAACCCAACCCTAACCCAACCCTAACCCAACGCAACCAAACCCTAACCCAACCCAACCCAACCCAACTCAACCCAACTCAACCCTTACCCAACGCAACGCAATGCAACCCAACCCAAGGATCCTTTGTCCCCTAACCTAACCCCATCTACGAAGGCTTGACCTGTGAACTTTGACTGGAAGGTTAGAGAGTAGTCTGCAGCCTGACAGAGAGAGGACATGCAGGAGAACACGCAGGAGAACATGAGGAGAACATGCAGGAGAACATGAGGAGAACATGAGGAGAACATGCAGGAGAACATGAGGAGAACGCACAGGAGAACATGAGGAGAACATCCAGGAGAACATGAGGAGAACATGAGGAGAACATGAGGAGAACACACAGGAGAACATGAGGAGAACATGCAGGAGAACATGAGGAGAACACACAGGAGAACATGAGGAGAAAATGCAGGAGAACATGAGGAGAACATGCAGGAGAACATGCAGGAGAACATGCAGGAGAACATGAGCAGAACACGCAAGAGAACATGCAGGAGAACATGAGGAGAACACGCAGCAGAACATGCAGGAGAACACACGGGAGAACATGCAGGAGAATATGAGGAGAACATGCAGGAGAACATGAGGAGAACATGAGGAGAACATGCAGGAGAACATGAGGAGAACGCACAGGAGAACATGAGGAGAACATCCAGGAGAACATGAGGAGAACATGAGGAGAACATGAGGAGAACATGAGGAGAACACACAGGAGAACATGAGGAGAACATGCAGGAGAACATGAGGAGAACACACAGGAGAACATGAGGAGAAAATGCAGGAGAACATGAGGAGAACATGCAGGAGAACATGCAGGAGAACATGCAGGAGAACATGAGCAGAACACGCAAGAGAACATGCAGGAGAACATGAGGAGAACACGCAGCAGAACATGCAGGAGAACACACGGGAGAACATGCAGGAGAATATGAGGAGAACATGCCGGAGAACATGAGGAACACATGCAGGAGAACACGCAGGAGAACATGAGAAGAACACACAGGAGAACATGCAGGAGAACATGCAGCAGAACATGAGTAGAACATGCAGGAGAACATGAGGAGAACATGCAGGAGAACATGCAGGAGAAAACACAGGAGAACACACAGGAGAACATGCAGGAGAACATGAGGAGAACACGCAGGAGAACATGCAGGAGAACATAAGGAGAACACGAGGAGAACATGCAGGTGAACATGAGTAGAACACGCAGGTGAACATGAGTAGAACATGCAGAAGAACATGAGGAGAACACAAAGGGGAACATGCAGGAGAACATGAGTAGAACATGCAGGAGAACATGAGGAGAACACGCAGAAGAAAATGAGTAGAACATGCAGGAGAACATGAGGAGAACACGCAGGAGAACATGAGGAGAACATGCAGGAGAACATGAGGAGAACACGCAGCAGAACATGAGGAGAACATGAGGAGAACATGCAGGAGAAAATGCAGGAGAACATGCAGGAGAACATGCAGGAGAACACACAGGAGAACATGAGGAGAACACACAGCAGAACATGAGTAGAACATGCAGGAGAACATGAGGAGAACATGCAGGAGAACATGCAGGAGAAAACACAGGAGAACATCTAGGAGAACATGAGGAGAACATGCAGGAGAACATGAGGAGAACATGTAACAGAACATGAGGAGAACATGCAGCAGAACATGAGTAGAACATGTAGCAGAACATGAGGAGAACATGCAGGAGAACACACAGGAGAACATGCAGGAGAACATGAGGGGAACATGCAGGAGAACACACAGGAGAACACGCAGGAGAACATGCAGGAGAACATGAGGAGAACATGCAGGTGAACATGAGTAGAACACGCAGGTGAACATGAGTAGAACATGCAGAAGAACATGAGGAGAACACAAAGGGGAACATGCAGGAGAACATGAGCAGAACATGCAGGAGAACATGAGGAGAACACGCAAAAGAACATGAGTAGAACATGCAGGAGAACATGAGGAGAACACGCAGGAGAACATGAGGAGAACATGCAGGAGAAAATGAGGAGAACACGCAGCAGAACATGAGGAGAACATGAGGAGAACATGCAGGAGAAAATGCAGGAGAACATGAGGAGAACATGCAGGAGAACATGAGGAGAACACGCAGGAGAACATGCAGGAGAACACACAGGAGAACATGCAGGAGAACATGAGGAGAACATGTAGCAGAACATGAGGAGAACATGCAGGAGAACACACAGGAGAACATGCAGGAGAACACACAGGAGAACATGCAGGAGAACATGAGGGGAACATGCAGGAGAACACACAGGAGAACACGCAGGAGAACACAGACAGTGAGAGTCCAACATTTAATATGAAGTTAGAGCATGACATCCCGCACAGAGACAGGAGACAGACAGACAGGAGACAGACAGACAGACAGACAGACATAGACAGACAGACAGACAGACAGGAGACAGACAGACAGACAGACAGGAGACCGACATACGGACAGACACTTAAAGTGATGTCCAGTGTGGATGCTGAGCTGCTCTTTAAACTCACCTCTGTTAAGATCCAGCGGGACGGTTTCCTCTCCGCTGTCATTCCGGCCTGTCACTCACACACACACACACACACACACAGAGTTAATATCAAAGAAGTCAGCTGGTGACACACACACACACACACACACACACGCACACACACACACACACACACACACACACACACACACACTCAGCTGTTTCCGGTCATTCAGTATCAGCAGTCTCACCTCTCATCCGTCCGCTCCTGCTCGGCCGGCCTCGGATGCTGCTCACCGCCATCTTTACAGCAACAACACTGAGGAGAGAGAGCAAAAGAGAGAGAGAGAGAGAGGGAGAGAGGGAGAGAGGGAGAGATTTGAACTATCGCGAGAGTCTGTATCCTGTCATCCTCTGAGCCCCCCTCTTCAGACTGACTGTGAGGAGGGACTTCCTCTGACGGAGAGCCTGCTCATGTCTCTGTGCGGGATGAGAAACACATGATAATTAAACTTATATAATCAGGTTATTGAGGTGTTGATTCATCAGACAGATGAGCCGTGTCAGCCCTTCAAAATAATGTTCCCAGTTTATTTTAAGATGTTAGAAAAATATCGTGTGATGAAATTATATAATAACACCAAAATATCACATCCAAACAAAAATACAAATAAATGGAGTTTATTGTAAATGTTCCTGAGTTGTTCTGCAGAATGTGTCTGTATGAAGTGATTCTGTGGAACGTTATTAGACAGTTGTTTCTGAAGCTTTCATGTGAGAGCAGCATGTCCCTGCTGGACCTGATGAAGCTAGTTTAACTGTATATCACGGAGTCCTGAGATGACGCTGATGCAGAAGAGAGAATAAAAGCTCTGTTTTCATATTTATTTATTTCCTTTTTAATCCTTATTGTTACATTTTTCTTGAATAATTTCTGTTTTAAATATTTATTATTAGTTATTATTTGGCCTTGTAAAGTTATGTATAGAACACGTCACAGACAGGTGTAAACATCGCTGTTAGAGGGGAGCTTCCACCAGCAGCAGTAATCTTTAACCTCAGCGTGACTCCGACAGGATTAGATCAGTGTGCAGCAGAACAGACATTGATTTATTCAGATTGTTGTCTTGTTATTAGCGCTGAAAAATACCGTACATTTTGGATAATTTAGCCTTTTTGTGTGAAAAGCAGACCGGAAGTGCTCCTTCCGCTGTTGACGGAACAGAGAGGAGGCTGCAGACGGACGGAGGCTGATCGTCGGATTCTCCGCAGAGAAACAGGTTTCTGATTTATTCTCTTTTATTCTGTCGGGTTTTATTCATCCAGGATCAGACATAGAGGATCAATAATCATCTTTAATCGATGTAAACGGCTGATCGATGACCGATTCGTCCCTGTATCGATCCTGACAGTCTCTGATCAGATGATCGAGTTTAAACGTTCAGTGTGTCGTATTTAAACGTCAGGTGTTCGGTTCATAATGTGTATGTCAAAGTGTTTTAGTGTGTGCTCTCCATCTCACACACACACACACACACACACACACACACACACACACACACACACACACAGCAGGATGCTCAGGATGGATCCGGCCTGTAGTCTAACAGCCATCTTTTCTCTGCACCGACTCGCTGACTGTTCATGTTTCACACCTTTAAACGGATCACAGGAGGACTCAGGTCCGGATCACACCTGACACGGACCTGTGTGTGTGATCATGTGTGTGTCTGTGCGTGTTTGTGTGTGTGTGTGTCTGTGTGTGTGTGTGTGTGTGTGTGCGTGTGCGCGCGTGTGTGTCTGTGTGTGATCCTGTTGTTGTAAACCGGGGAGGCTTTTCTCTCGCCCCTCTCCCTCTCCCTCTGACTCGGCACGGCTCGGCACGGTTCAGTCCTCCATGGCGTCCAGCTCTGTAGTGCGGCTCCAACCTGTCGTCAGCCTGTGCTGCTTCATCCTGTTGGAGCGGCGGTGTGACTGTTAGAGTGAGAACATGTTCGGTTTCAGGCTTTAAGATGGATACATGAAGAAGCGCTGCAGGAGGACACAGCTGGATCACATGTTTCATATCAGCTGATATCAATAACTATTGATCATTTCAGACTACAGGAGAAAAGAAGCTGACACACACACACACACACACACACACACACAGAGTTATTTTATTGATTTATTGATTTATTTGAAAACAAGTTAAATCCTGCGAACATTTTAATATATTGAAGTTTCTCACCAGTGTTCTGCAGTGAACAACACACACACAGGCAGTGTGTCACGTTATAGAGAGTGAGCATTACATGTTAATAAAACTATTCATAATATCTGTTTAAGAAATGTCAGTGTTTCAATTATCAGAAGAGAGCTGGAAACTACAGCAGGCAGAACGGAATCTGAATCAATGTTTTTATTGTGTTTGATTTCTAAGGTGGACTTCTCTGAGAATGATTTTATATTTCTGAGGTGCATCTCCTCTCTCTCCTCTCTCTCCTCTCCTCTCCTCTCTCCCCTCTCTCTCCTCTCCTCTCCTCTCTTTCCTCTCCTCTCCTCTCTCCCCTCTCTCTCCTCTCTCCCCTCTCTCTCCTCTCCTCTCTCCCCTCTCTCTCCTCTCCTCTCCTCTCCTCTCCTCTCCTCTCTCCCCTCTCTCTCTCCTCTCCTCTCCTCTCCTCTCCTCTCAGGCCTCTCCTCTCCTCTCCTCTCCTCTCCTCCTCTCCTCTCCTCTCCTCTCCTCTCTCTCCTCTCTCTCCTCTCCTCAGGACTCACAGGTCTTTCAGAGATCTGCGTGCATGCGTGTGTGTGTGTGTGTGTGTGTGTGTGTCTGCACTCTGTGTGTAACTAACGGTGTGTGTCCTCCTCCTCTCAGTCAGGGATGTCTGTCAGGATGGAGATGGATATCAGTGGAGTGTCCCGGGCTCATGTCTCCATCCTCCCAGCAGCTGAGCTCAAAGCCTCCCTGAAGCCGGAGGCAGAGAGACCCCGCTGTGCCAGCACCCCCTGCTCCCCCATCAGGGGCACGGTGGCCGGGTACCAGATCCTCCACATGGACTCCAACTACCTGGTGGGCTTCACCACTGGGGAGGAGCTGCTCAAACTGGCCCACAGGTGGTCAGAGGGGGGTCCAGAGAAGAGCCCAGCCTCAGAGTCTGTATCCGGATCCGTCCAGACCCCCCTCCCCAAGTCAGTGGACCTGGGAGTCCACAGGTCCTCCCGGGTCTTTAAAGGCCGGAGTCGATACTACCAGCCGTACGACATCCCTGCAGCCAGCGGCCGCAGACGGAGACGCATGCCCAGCTCCTGTGAGACCTTCCTCAGACCCCCCGCCCACGGAGAGCCGGGCAGGAGTCTGCACGCCCCCCTCCCCCTCTGCCTGCTGAAAGGGAAGAGGGCCCAGTCCAAGTCCCTGGACTACCTGAACCTGGACAGACTGAGCCTGAAGGAGTCCTCGGACACGGAGGTGTTACAGTACCAGCTGCAGCACCTCACCCTGCGGGGGGAGCTGCGGGGGGAGCGCGTATTTACCAGAAACAAGACTTGAAGCTGGAGGAGGCCTGATTTAGACCCCCCGGGGATTTAGGTGCTATTTCCAGCTCGCTTTCTTTTTACTCAGATTACAGACAGGTCCTGTTTAAGGAGACGCTCTGATAATCCTGTTAGGTTATTAACGTGGGGGGGTGGGGGGGTGGGGGGGTCACAGTGTGTGAGGTTAAAATGTGAATCATATAAACTTAGCAATAACAGGTGAACATGATCAGTTTACAGCTGATAGAAGCACATATCACTCTCTGCTTTCACCCCGTCTTCATCATCACTCTGCATCTGTCTGATCACAGAGGAGATCTGATTGGTTGATTTCAGTGTGGGGGGGGCTTCTTTATTAAAGTCATATTAATATAATGTTCATTAAACTGTAACAGGAGGCTCGGACTGAACAGGACTCTGACTCTGCTCTTGTGTTCTCACTGAAAGACAGGACTTTTTCAGCTCCTCCTTCAGAGCTCTCTCTGTTCTCTGATTGGTTGAACACATGAGGTGATGCAGGACAGGCGGCGGCCATCTTTAAAAACCTGCCTTAGAAAATGAACCTGAAACACATGGAGCAACAGCGGAGTCTGAATTAACTCTTTGAAACTCCGTCCTCCACCTTGTTGTTTTTGCTTTCTGTGGTGTTGCTATGACAACCGCTGACGGGCTGATGTCACTGTCAGATTCTGATTTTACAGACTAAAGTATCAGCTGAGTCTCCCTCTGATATCAGTGTGATCAATAAGAACACAGCTGGTTGACACGATGCTAACTTTAACGTTACACTCTGTGTAAGCGCTGCACTGTTGATGTTTGTTATCGTCACATGATCAGGTATCTGGAACCTGTTTATTTCTTGCTATCAGATCAGTGCACTGACTGCTGTTCTCAATGACAGCACGCTTTAGGCCGGAGCTTCAGAACAAACAGTGAGACGTGTACGTGTGAACATCTGCTGATGCAGCTCTGAACCTTCACAGAGGACCGGAGGGAGTGTGTGTTCATGTTGGTGACAGCAGAGACGTTTGAACATGATGGAGAGTGAGACAGGTATCATGCAGACACACAGCTGTCTGCTGATGGAGAGTGAGACAGGTATCATGCAGACACACAGCTGTCTTTATGTTTGGATTTGTCGCTTCAGAGACCTTCACTCTGGTTAGTGTGTTGGCTGTGGGTGCAGCAGTGTGTAGAGACTGTGTGTCTGTTTACTGAGTGTGTGTCCCTTCACAGCTGCTTGTGTGTGTGCGTGTGTGTGTGTGTGTGTGTGTGTGTGTGTTTGTGTGCGTGTGTGTGTGTATGATGCAGCTGATGTACTGTCTGTGCAGACTGTGTGTGCACCTTCACTCTGTCACCCTCAGACACCAACAGTAACACATAGGTAGACTGTACATGAAGAAGCCATGTGAGCACTAACGATCTGTACACCCCGACTTCATCTCCGTCTGTTTCTGTGACTTTAGAGAAAGTGTGACTTCACTCTGCAGAGAACATGCAGTCTGTTTACGATCAGTCCACGACTGAGACATGCTGACTGAGACGTGGCGACATGCTGACTGAGACATGCCTACTGAGACATGCTGACTGAGACGTGGCGACTGAGACATGCTGACTGAGACGTGGCAACATGCTGACTGAGACATGCTGACTGAGACATGCTGACTGAGACGTGGCGACTGAGACATGCTGACTGAGACGTGGCGACTGAGACATGACGACTGAGACATGCTGACTGAGACATGCTGACTGAGACATGACGACTGAGACATGCTGACTGAGACATGCTGACTGAGACATGACGACTGAGACATGCTGACTGAGACATGCTGACTGAGACATGATGACTGAGACATGCTGACTGAGACGTGGCGACTGAGACACGACGACTGAGACATGCTGACTGAGACACGGCGACTGAGACGTGCTGACTGAGATGTGACGACTGAGACGTGGCGACTGAGACATGACGACTGAGACATGCTGACTGAGACATGACGACTGAGACATGCTGACTGAGACATGATGACTGAGACATGCTGACTGAGACGTGGCGACTGAGACACGACGACTGAGACATGCTGACTGAGACACGGCGACTGAGACGTGCTGACTGAGATGTGACGACTGAGACGTGGCGACTGAGACATGACGACTGAGACGTGCTGACTGAGACGTGGCGACTGAGACGTGCTGACTGAGATGTGACGACTGAGACGTGGCGACTGAGACATGACGACTGAGACATGCTGACTGAGACATGACGACTGAGACATGCTGACTGAGACGTGGCGACTGAGACATGCTGACTGAGACATGACGACTGAGACGTGGCGACTGAGACATGCTGACTGAGACATGCTGACTGAGACATGACGACTGAGACATGCTGACTGAGACGTGGCGACTGAGACACGACGACTGAGACATGCTGAATGAGACGTGACGACTGAGACATGCTGACTGAGACGTGGCGACTTAGACATGACATGCTGAGCAGTCTCGGAGGATGAAACATTAAACTGACAGTAGATCCTAAATGAACCAGTGTCCTCAGAGGGCCTGGCATTGACACGTTAGAATCAAACTGTGACTTTATCATTATTATTAGTGTTAAAGAAACCTTTCAGTCAGCATGTCTCCAAAGTTGTAGAGGATGTGAATGTTCTCATGTTGAGGAAACAGTTAAAGAGCTGTTATCTTTTCTTAATCTGCTGTGTGTGTTCATATCAATGAGGGTATAGGGTTATACAGTCTGTGATCCGTATAAGGACAGGAAGTGATGTCACTGGGGGGGCCTACAGAAGCTCACATGGCCTGTCCTGCCTGCGCGAGCAGGAACACTTTGTAATAGTTTAATCTTTGTGTCTCTGTGGTTTCAGACTGGGGGGGGGTTACAGACTGTTTCACTCTACACTGTATGTGAAGTCACTCTTATGCACTTCTATTGATCTTAAGCCAAACAGGAAATGTACACTTGATGTAACCAATGACTGTTCAATGATTAAAGCTTATTTAAACAGCAGGAGTCTCAGCGTGCTGTTTGTGCTGCAGGTTTAACCCGTGCCAGGCTTCAGCTGCAGGTGAACAAATGTTTTCTGTTCCCGGGGCATCGCTTCAGCGCAGCGCTTTAATCGTGCGTCCCACATACAGAGGCTACAGTCCTCAGTGCAGCAGCCGCGGGTTCGACTCCCACCCTCGGCTCTTTGCCGCGTGTCATCCCCCACTCTCTCTTCCCCTGACACTATCCACTGTCCTCTCTGTAAGTAAAGACATAAACTGAAAGGCCTCAGTGCTCAGTTTAAAGAGCTGTCTGTTTCTGTATGAAGTATTTAAAACATGAAGGTTATTTGGCACGAAGGATCTGTCTGTGTGGTTTCCTGAACTCGTGGTCCTACTGTACTTTGAAGCAAGCAGGAGCTGCTAACAAAACCCTGCAGTTCCTCTGGTGTCCACTTGAGGCTGTCTCCAGCAGTGAGTCAGTCCCCATAGAGCCCCATGTTAAACTTTACAGCAGAAATGAACATGTTTACACTTAGGAGATTTACACACACAGATGATTAGAACCCAACAATAAATGAATTTATTCATTAAACATTTGACACATCAGGAACAGCTGACCTGTGACCTCTGATCGCTCACCGTGCCCTCTCAGTAGAGTCAATAAGATTAGAGCTGCAGACAGACACACACACACACACACACACACAGAGGACAAACACTGATCTGAGTGCAGCGTTTATTTGGCTAACACGCTGACACATTAATGCTACACAGTGAGTTTAAGGAGTATCAAAACCATGAGAACACATTCATATTCTAACATCAAGTTTACAAAATACATCAAATATAAAAGTTTAGTTTCACATCACAAACTCAAAGACGTGTTTGAACTCCCTCCACAGAGAGAGAGACTTTGACATGAACAACGTGGGTTTGAATTAGAGGGGAATAAGTGAACAACATGATGATACAAGGAATTTTGAATTGGGCCTGTGGTCGGTCTCAGTCTGAAGTTTAACCCTGTGCAGCACACGGAACATGCTCTCTGTGAGGAAACAACATCACAAGAAGCTCCACAAGACTCTTATTTTGAAAGGCTTATGGCACAATCCAAATGTCCCAAACAGTCCACTACATCCTGACTGCTGAGGTAAAGTGCTGGTAGAGAGGGGGAGGGAGAGAGAGAGAGGGGGAGGGAGGGAGAGAGAGAGAGGGGGGGGGGGGGGAGGGAGGGTGAGGGAGGGAGAGGGAGAGAGAGAGGGGGGGAGAGAGGGAGAGGGGGAGGGAGAGAGAGGGAGAGGGGGGGAGGGAGAGAGAGAGAGGGGGGGAGAGAGGGAGGGTGAGGGAGGGAGAGAGGGGGGGAGAGGGAGAGAGAGAGAGGGGGAGAGAGAGGGAGGGTGAGGGAGGGAGAGAGGGAGGAGGGAGAGAGGGAGAGGGGGAGGGAGAGAGGGAGAGAGAGAGAGGGGGAGAGGGAGGGTGTGGGAGGGAGAGAGGGAGGGGGGGGAGAGGGAGAGAGAGAGAGAGGGGGAGAGAGAGGGAGGGAGAGTGAAAGACAAAAACATGAAAAAGAGAAACGAGCAGAACAAAACTGATGAGGTGTAAAATATAAAGTTCAGGTTTTGGTGCACATTTCACTCCTCAGTCTGTTAATGAGGATCCTCCACGACTCTCGTCCACAGGGGGGGCAGACTCACATCCTGGTCTCCTCTGGCAGGCGGCTCATGTAGTCCTGCAGGGCCTGATGCAGAGGAAGCCATTTCTTTATGGAAGCTTTCAGAGCAACGATCCAGCTGAGAGGGAGCAGAGACATGAAGACGATGTAGTGTGAGCACCAACAGGATCCACTGTGTGTCTAACAAACAGGCTCAGATCTAAAGCTGCAGAATCACGTCTTTAAATCTCTTCTTTAATGCTGACACTCTTTATATTTGAACAGTCACTGTTTACTGTTATTATCTGTTTGTTTTATTACTGATGTGTATGACTGTATCGGTATGTGTATGACAACATGTTTTTAAGTGTTGTATAAATAAAGTTAATTGTGATGATGATGCTGATGATGATTATCATGTCTGCATTGTTGTCTGGTTTTGAATGCATGCACAGAGATGAGCTCACCGCTTGTTCTCGTTGGGATTCTCCGCACACAGGTAAAACGTCTTGAACTCGTCAGACGGAGGTTTCAGCTCGATGGTGGACTTCTTGGATCCATACGGCTGCTCTCGCACCAGGTAGCCTTGCAGGTAGATCCCACCTGAGACACACATCATCAGCATGTACAATTATTAATATGTATAACTCTAGACTTTTGCTTTATTAAGGATGACCATTTCAGACAATAGTGATCAAATATATAAAAACGAATCATGAGAAGAGCTGAGGTGCAGGATCCAGAAGGTAGACTCAGTAATGATACAACACGTCACAACAGACAGGCCCACTAGTTTTAAAGAGATCATGTGGAAGATGTTCACTTAATTAAATGTCTGTAAGTCTCTCTCTCTCTCTGAATGAGGTAACACAATGCTGACTGAGCCTATGGCCCACTGATGAAAGCCTTTGCATCTGCAGTATATAGTATTATTATGGGCTGGGTGTCTGTGGCGGCGCCCAGTTAGTGACGCGTTTTCCATCAGCCAGCAGTGGTTGGTCTGCCAGAGAGGGTAGGCGGAGCTAAGCGGCTGCTTCTCCGCTCTCTGCAAGTGTTGCGAGTAAACAGTAATCTACTATGGCTGAACAAACAAAGAAAAGATGGATGACTACAGATACAACTTCAACAAGAAGTGGAAATCCAAAGAAGAAGAAACAAACTCGACGCTCAGATGAAGCAAACAGTCTGAAAAGGAAAGCGACCGTCAGCCAGGAAAATCAAGAGTTACAACCGGAGCCGACCGTGGACGTCACACATGCAGCACTGTGTGGATATCTGAGAAGTGTGCTCCTGCAGTTACCGTTTATCACCACAGGTACCACTTTAATGTTTCCTCTGATTATTGTATCTGGAAACTAAAAACATCACTAAACGTCTGAAAATCACACCACCAACGAGTAAACCTATAAAGTGACTCAGGAATACACAGAGAGAGGGAACATGAGCAGCATTGAGGGTATTATAATTATTATAAACTGTAAGTGTTAGCAGGGATCACTGAGGGGGGCTGATCTTCACTTAAAAAATAACTAAATAACATAAATGCTCTTTATGGTCCTGTTGTTGGTTCTGCACAGCCACATTGTCTGTATGAAACATAAGTCCATCCGTACCTCGTGCATGTGTCGCTCTGATCCCGCTGTACAGAGACAGGCAGCCATCCTTCAGGATGCAGTAGTGCTGCACCCACATCTCCCTGCTTCTGTCCATCTTGTGAAGGAGTCCCAGACATTCGGGGTTCTTCACCGCCAGCGGGGGTAGGGTGGAGTTATGTCGGGTCACATCCACCCACACATGCTTCTACAACGGGGGGATCAATGATATTATGATAAACAGTCAAGACACAGTCAATCTATCAGACACTGTGATAAATATCACAGTCAGAAAACATTCTGCTACACCAAAGCCCATTCAAATCATGGCCGATTTAGCTGTTACCTGTGTGACTGGATGAACAGCTCTCTTCATCGCCTCCAGCCACCTGAAAGCACACAGACACACCTTCAACATGACGTGCTACAGCATCCGCTGAACTACACCACTGTCAACAGTCAACAGGACATGAGTGAACACTACAGTGAACACCCCAGTGAACACTACAGTCTACACCACAGTGAACTCCACAGTGAACACTACAGTGAACACCACAGTGAACACTACAGTCTACACCACAGTGAACACTACAGTGAACACCACAGTGAACACTACAGTCTACACCACAGTGAACACTCCAGTGAACACCACAGTGAACACCCCAGTGAACACCCCAGTGAACACTACAGTGAACACTACAGTCTACACCACAGTGAACACCACAGTGAACACTCCAGTGAACACCACAGTGAACACTCCAGTGAACACTCCAGTGAACACCGCAGTGAACACTACAGTCTACACCGCAGTGAACACCACAGTGAACACTTCAGTTAACACCACAGTGAACACCACAGTGAACACTACAGTGAACACTACAGTCTACACCACAGTGAACACCACAGTGAACACTACAGTGAACACCACAGTGAACACTACAGTCTACACCACAGTGAACACCACAGTGAACACCACAGTGAACACTACAGTGAACACTACAGTGAACACTACAGTGAACACCGCAGTGAACACCCCAGTGAACACCACAGTGAACACCCCAGTGAACACTCCAGTGAACACCCCAGTGAACACTACAGTCTACACCACAGTGAACACCACAGTGAACACTCCAGTGAACACCACAGTGAACACTACAGTCTACACCACAGTGAACACCACAGTGAACACTCCAGTGAACACCACAGTGAACACTACAGTGAACACTACAGTGAACACTACAGTGAACACTACAGTCTACACCACAGTGAACACTACAGTGAACACTACAGTGAACACTACAGTCTACACCACAGTGAACACTACAGTGAACACCACAGTGAACACCGCAGTGAACACTACAGTCTACACCACAGTGAACACTACAGTGAACACCACAGTGAACACTACAGTGAACACTACAGTCTACACCACAGTGAACTCCACAGTGAACACTACAGTGAACACCACAGTGAACACTACAGTCTACACCACAGTGAACACTACAGTGAACACCACAGTGAACACTACAGTCTACACCACAGTGAACACTACAGTGAACACCACAGTGAACACTACAGTGAACACCACAGTGAACACTACAGTGAACACTACAGTGAACACTACAGTGAACACCGCAGTGAACACCCCAGTGAACACCACAGTGAACACTACAGTGAACACTACAGTGAACACCGCAGTGAACACCCCAGTGAACACCCCAGTGAACACCACAGTGAACACCCCAGTGAACACTCCAGTGAACACCCCAGTGAACACTACAGTCTACACCACAGTGAACACCACAGTGAACACTCCAGTGAACACCACAGTGAACACTACAGTCTACACCACAGTGAACACCACAGTGAACACTCCAGTGAACACCACAGTGAACACTCCAGTGAACACCGCAGTGAACACTACAGTGAACACCCCAGTGAACACCACAGTGAACACTACAGTGAACACTACAGTGAACACTACAGTCTACACCACAGTGAACACCACAGTGAACACTACAGTGAACACCACAGTGAACACTACAGTCTACACCACAGTGAACACCACAGTGAACACTACAGTGAACACTACAGTGAACACCACAGTGAACACCGCAGTGAACACTACAGTGAACACTACAGTCTACACCCCAGTGAACACCACAGTGAACACTACAGTCTACACCACAGTGAACACTACAGTGAACACTACAGTGAACACTACAGTGAACACCCCAGTGAACACTACAGTGAACACTACAGTGAACACCACAGTGAACACTACAGTGAACACTACAGTGAACACTACAGTCTACACCACAGTGAACACTACAGTGAACACTACAGTGAACACTACAGTGAACACTACAGTCTACACCACAGTGAACACTACAGTGAACACCACAGTGAACACCGCAGTGAACACTACAGTCTACACCACAGTGAACACTACAGTGAACACCACAGTGAACACTACAGTGAACACTACAGTCTACACCACAGTGAACTCCACAGTGAACACTACAGTGAACACCACAGTGAACACTACAGTCTACACCACAGTGAACACTACAGTGAACACCACAGTGAACACTACAGTCTACACCACAGTGAACACTACAGTGAACACTACAGTGAACACCGCAGTGAACACTACAGTCTACACCACAGTGAACACTACAGTGAACACTACAGTGAACACTACAGTCTACACCACAGTGAACACTACAGTGAACACTACAGTGAACACTACAGTGAACACTACAGTCTACACCACAGTGAACACTACAGTGAACACCACAGTGAACACCGCAGTGAACACTACAGTCTACACCACAGTGAACACTACAGTGAACACCACAGTGAACACTACAGTGAACACTACAGTCTACACCACAGTGAACTCCACAGTGAACACTACAGTGAACACCACAGTGAACACTACAGTCTACACCCCAGTGAACACCACAGTGAACACTACAGTGAACACTACAGTGAACACCGCAGTGAACACTACAGTCTACACCACAGTGAACACTACAGTGAACACCACAGTGAACACTACAGTGAACACTACAGTCTACACCACAGTGAACTCCACAGTGAACACCACAGTGAACACCGCAGTGAACACTACAGTCTACACCCCAGTGAACACCACAGTGAACACCACAGTGAACACCGCAGTGAACACTACAGTCTACACCACAGTGAACACTACAGTGAACACCACAGTGAACACTACAGTGAACACTACAGTCTACACCACAGTGAACTCCACAGTGAACACTACAGTGAACACCACAGTGAACACTACAGTCTACACCCCAGTGAACACCACAGTGAACACCACAGTGAACACTACAGTCTACACCCCAGTGAACACCGCAGTGAACACTACAGTGAACACTAAAAGCGCACACTGACCTGATGCAGTCAGCCACATACTAGGTTTTGACCTAGTCTTGTTTCTGCTCTTTTAGCTCTCTGTGCACATTAAACACATGTACGAGCAGATATTAAAAACAGACACACAGTTCAGTCTGTACCTTTTCATCTCCTGGTTTGAAGTCGCACAGAAGAAGTAGACTCTGCTTCCAGCTGGAGGGCGACACTTGAACACGAAAGGTTTCCCCAGAGACACATCAGGTCCCACCTCGGCCCCCTCTAGCTTCACTGCTGACAGAGCCCCCCTCTTCCCCTCATCCTGCAACCAACAGGAAGTGACATCACATGGTTCTGGTTCTAGTTTATTTCTATGAGTACATACTGTAGATGTCTGGTGTGCTCACCCGTTTGTGTCTGTAGTAGTAGAGGCAGCAGTCGTGTGTGAGGACGAACCACCTCTTCCTCCAGCCTTTTATCAGACCTGACTGTGTGCGCTTGTGGAGATAACCCCGACAGGCCGGGCGGGGGGTGTTAGGACACCGGGCGATGTCTGAGCCGACAGTCAGCGTGAGAATATCTGGACCTACAATATTAACAACAGGACATTTTAACAAGTCATTATTCTTATTAGTAACATGAAAGAGCCGATGTGTTCCAGGGTCAGAGAAACATCAGCTGCTACAAACATGAAGGACTTTTGTTAATGAGGACCATCATCACACCTGACAAAGCGTACCTTGTCTGGCCAGTTCAGCGGCCTCAGAGTGAGGGATGCTGGTGACGTCCGTTCCATTGACAGCGAGGACATAGTCTCCTACGATCAGCCCCGCTTCCTCTGCAGCTCCGTCTGAAACACACACACACCTTTAGTTAAATAAACACACAAACTCATACACACTGATAATCCTCAGGGACCACATCATCTCCGCTCGCTGCCTGAAGCTTCATTAGACATCAAGACCAGAGGAAGTCAGGACACTGAGTGAAGGTGGTGACCGGATGTAAATCTACATGAGTCCAGCATTATACTTTGATATGTCTGTCAGACACACCTGAGGAGTGAGGCGTTCACTTACTTGTGTCGACCTCTGTCACCACGATGGGTTTAGAAAACTGGATCCTGAAGCCCCACGGATACTCTCCGGCCCCTTTGCTGATCTTCACTGTCCTCTCTCGAACTGAAGAGGACAGAAAGTTTCACTCAGTGCAGAAACATACAAATGTTTTCAGAGTACAGCTGTTCATCTCCCTTTAAAGAACTTCCTGTCAAGTTTCCTGTAGAATCTCAGACTCACTGGACACGGCTCTGGTTCTGGTGTTGAGGCTGGGGGGTATGGTCTCTGAGGCCCCGTCGTCTCCTTGATAGATCCAGGCTGAAGAGTGGAACGTCTCTGTGTAAAAGCCTCTGTCCTCATTGTCTCCAACAGTAACGTCCACAGAGCGAGTGTCCTCTGATACTGAAACACACGATACAGTGAAGTACACATGAATTAATCAACTGTTGATTTGAGTGCAGGATTGGATAGTGACAGCAACCAGAGCACAACCACTATATGTCTGAAGGTAGGTGTGTCATCACCCTAACAACTTCATTCATTCATTTGTAGCTTTCTTGAAGTGACATTTCCCCCCCCAACTAACTCAGTAATTTTGGTGCCTGAACACCAAACTGACAAATGAAACGACTCCTCGTTTGGGCTGAAATATTAATAAATAAATGAGTAATGCTGAGTACTGGTCTCACAGCGGACACGAGTGGCCTCTTGGGTGAGAGAGAAAGAGCTATCTGGTGAAGGCCCTGAAGGCTGTCGGCAGGTTGTCATGTGGTTGTGTTGAAGGACCCAAAGCTAATTCGTGTCCATGTCCATAAACCCTACAGATTAAGGTTTGGATGTCCTCAGCTGTTAACGTACCTGACTCCTCTGTGATGTCGCTGGTGATGGAGCTCCCTGCAGCAGAGCTCATCTGTTTGCTCTCCCTGAAGAGCTTCCTCCTCTTGGCCCAGTGATCAGACCCGCTGCTGTCCTGCTCTTTATGAGCCACCGGCTTCAGATGCTCTTTGGCCTCTAAGGAAGCTGTAAATGATGAACAACAGTCACAACACATAGTTTCCTATAGATTCTAACCTGAAGGTCAATATTTGTTTTAAAGCACCTCACAGAGTTTACTGTGACTCACTTCTGGGTGAGCTCTGTTTGTCTGTCCTGTAGGAGTTACTGAGCTGCTCTCTGGAGTCTGTAGGACCTCTGACAGCACTCGATGCAGCGACTGCAGGTTTGTCTTCTGTCTCCTCCGTCAGCGCTGACACAGGAGGGCTGGTGTTCCCTGTGCTCCCTGTGTTCCCTGTGTTTCCTGTGTTCCCTGCGTTCCCCGTCTCTTCTGTAACCTTGCTAGTGTTCAGTGAATCCATGCAGAACTCTTCCGCTGAAGTTCTGCGTTGTTTCTCCACACAGCTCCCCAGAGACAGATGGGCTTCGACCTGCAGGAGTCTTTGCTCGAGAGCTCCTGCACTTAGTGTCGTGGCAGAGGACCTCCTGCGTCTGGGTGAAGATGAAGCTGAATCCTCTTGGTTTGAATCATCCACCTGACTGTGGAAGAACTCTGCAGGATGAGTCTGCAGGATCTGCTCCTCTGAGCCACTGCAGGATGGAGGGATGACTTGTATCATGAGGGCTCTCCTGCTGAGCTCTTCCTCTTCCTCTGTGAGCGGCTCCGGGCTGTGATATTCCACCTCTCCCATCTCTTGGTCGAATCCACTGTCTGCTACTTCATTCTGCTCGACTCTATGTGCACAGTCTTCATCGTCCAGACTCTCCAGGTCCTTAAAAACACCCTGTTTGAGGTCCTGATATCTGAGGTCTTCATGGTGGTATCTGACGCTGCTTCGTCTTCTACATACTTCATTGACAGTGAATGCATCGTCAGCAGCATCCTCAGAGGAGGTCACATAGAACGGACTCAGAAACGAAAGCTTTCCAGCATGGCTGTGTGAGATTTCCCCGTCTGCTTTAGGACTCATCTGTCTTTGTGAAGAATTGTAACTTCCTATTCCCAGAGCAGAGAACCCGTCCTCGTCCTGGTGGAGCTTCTCCAGACCCTCAGTGTGCAGAGGGAAGGAGCACATTAACAGAGAAGAGAAGGATTCAGTGTAGGATGGCAGAAGATCCTGATCCTGCATCAAACCGAGACCCTCTGATGTCCCAGGGTATGTTTGACGTCTCTTCTGCGGTATGGAGCATCTCCTGTGTTCCACAGTGGCGATGCTGTTGTTCCTGATCCAGGACTTCCTCTTCTGACAGTTGATGAAGTGTTTGGTGAAGCTGGACCTGTTGGTGGACACGGACGGTCTCATGAGCATGTGCTCGTAGTTCTCAGATTCTGATAGTTGATCAAATGAAGGAGAGCGATCTGCTCTTCCCTCAGAGAACAGGCATCCATAGTCTTCCTCGCAAGTGATGCTCGGTGGGTTGAACTCTGTGTGCTGTTTGCCAACAGGACTACAGGCAGCGATCCTGCAGGAGGCCAGCTCCTGTGCCAGGTCCTCCAGCATGTTGTTTTTAATGTCTGCAAACTCTCGGGGGGGAGGAATGTCCCAGAACTCATCAGCACTGAAGCTCTTCTGGAGGTGTTTCCTCTTCCCCTGAGGTTTGGAGAGGAACAGTGGCAGAGGGCTCGGTTGGTGATTTTCCAACATGAAATCTGATATTTGTTGCTTGTGGTCGAGGTTTGGATCGCCCCATGTGTTTGTTGGACTGATGGACTTTAATTCCCTGTGAACCTCCGTTTGTTCACTCGTAGTACCAAAGGTGAACCTGTAGTTGGAGCTGTGATTGGTCACATGGTGGGACTCGTTGTTTGGCATCCAGGTCCTCTCAGCAGCGTTCACCTTCTCGTTCATGAACACTAACGTGGTCTTGATGCCTGTTGTGTTCTTGGGTAGAATTTCTTGGATTTCCAGTTTCACGTGTGACCCGGAGCAGTTGATGTTCATGATGTTAGTGACCGGTGTGGACGTGTTGGTCGGGTCTCCAGATAAAGGCTCATGAGACTGCTGAAAGGTGATCTTTGGGTTTGAATCCTCCACGTCATTAACAGACACAGACGTTACGATCTTCACTCCTCTCTCTTTGTCCTCTGTCGTCTTCCAATAAATGCTCCTTTGGTTTGTGAAAGATTTCATGTGATGATCTTGTTTGAATCTCTTCTCTTTGGGTGGAGCGTTGTTGTATTTCTCCTCATCTTCAGATCCTGATGGAACGATTTCCTTTCGAAGAGAATCCGCTTCACCCTTTTCAACAACCTCGTCTTTGTAGCTGACGCTGTTACTCTTGTTCTGCTTGTGGAAGATGTACGGTGAGACGCTCTCTGAAAGAGGAGGACAAAGAAGTGTCTGTTAAATTAAAAATAATAGTTAAATCTTAATATTTATAGTTAAGAGTAGTAGTAGATAAGAGTGGGCAAACTGATCACAATACAAGTCTATGTTGCATCATATTTTAGGAGCAGTGTAAGGACTTGATGGCATGTAGTGGTCAGCTTCCAGATCACAACCTCTGAAGGACCAAACCTGCAGTTCCTCTGGTGTCCACTTGAGGCTGCCTCCAGCAGTGAGTCAGTCCCCATACAGCCCCATGTTAAACTTTACAGCAGAAATAAACATGTTTACAGCCTGGTACAAAAAACAGTTTGGGTCTCTATAGCTCATTTCTCTCTTCATGACAACTGTACGGGGAGAATCTTTATACAGCTCACCTGTTTACATTATATTAAGGCTTAAAGTGATGCAGCATTAGGGGCGTGGCCTCTTTGAGTGACAGCTGGGAGCTGCTAGCTGTCTGCTAGGTGTCCCCTCAGCTAACTCAGTCACTGAACGTAACCTCTGGGCCGTGTTTGTGCTGTTGGAGCCTTTTGGAGAGTTTCCTGTGGTTGAGCGAGCAGTGAGTCCGTTACGAGCTCTCTGAGCTTCTTCAGTTTGATGAATGAACAGCGGTCAGCTTCCTCCACAAATAGAATCTCCTCTCGGAAACATGGAGGTAACTAGCTCATGAGCCCGGTGAGCAGGCAGCAGCCAAACTGCCAAACTCGAAGCTCTAAATGAGCCTCACTGATCTCAGATCAGATCAGATAGTACTCCGTGTCAAAGCTGCTGCTTCTGATGTTAATGTCCATTGAGTTTTTGCTTCAGTGTTATTGTGTGAGTGTAGAAGAGACCACTCTGCTGTAGGCTCCGTTATAAACACTGATGCTTGTCCCGTAGATACATTCAGTCAAAAATCTACCTTTTGTTTGTGTTTCTAAGTGAGTGCAGCGGTGGAGCATCTCGGCTCTGTGAAGGTGTTACGATGTTTAATTCATTAAAATGAGTGAATTATTGTAACTCTGACTAACGATGTCAGGAGCTGCACATTTGTGTTTGTTTGTTTTAATTCTGGATGCACTGAAGTCCAATCACACGTCCTCTGCAGGTGTGAGGGAGTGCTCCTCCTGTTTACCTGCGTGCAGGTGTGTGAAAAATGTGACTCAGCTAAGCAGCAGATTAACCTCAGCGCACGCTCCTCCGCCCAAATCTCCCACTCACGTTTACTGCTGCTGGAGCTCTTCCTCCTCCTGCTGCTCCTCCTCCTCCCGCGCTTACTCATCCTCAGATCCAACGCCGGCTCTCTGACGGCCTGAGAGACAGACAGGGAGACAGACAGGCTGTAAGACAGACAGGGAGACAGACAGGCTGTAAGACAGAAAGGGAGACAGACAGGGAGACAGACAGGCTGAGAGACAGACAGGGAGACAGACAGGCTGTGAGACAGACAGGCTGTGAGACTGTTCGGATACAGGTAAACAACATCTATCAGAGAGCAGTTCAGACAGAGGAATGTGGCTCCTGCAGCAGCTGACTCGGCTGTCTCCTCGTGCGGTCTGAACAAATATCACATCTATGTAATTACATATATTATTATACACGACTGCAGAGCTGCGATGTGTTGTAAACAGATCTGTTCAGAATGAATCCGTGCAGCGCGGCTCCTTCAGACAGCTGCTGCCAACAGATCAACAGATCTGATTAGTGAGCCTCTGAAGGATCCTTCGGTCTGAATTAGCCTATCAGTAGATTTAATCTCAATAATATAAACTGTTTGTTTCACTTCACTTCATGAGGAACTCTTTAAATCAGCACAAGAGCTCAGTGAGGTCCAGCAGGTAAAACACTGTTTCCATCATGTTTACACACCTGTGGAGGTCACAGTGATCAGGTGGAGGACATTCTCATTCAGACAGTCAAACAGGTGTCTTACCTTGATGTGCAGAGGCCTGTCGCCCGCTCGCAGACCCCAGTGTGTCCTGTGTGGAGACCAGAGGCGGACAGACAGCTCACCTGTCGCCTGCTCGCAGACCCGAGTGTGTCCTGTGTGGAGACCAGAGGCGGACAGACAGCTCACCTGTCTGCGTGTCTCAGACTGCTCCACTTCTTATTGCTTCTATTCTGACAGTAAAGCAGCTTATCACCTGTAATCTCATGAAGCTCAGGTGATGTCAGTGTGAGCTCGTTTATTCAGACCTGCTGAGGCTCCGCCCCCAGAATGAGGACGATGTAGAGATGCAGCAGGTACTGAAGCTGAGTTTAGACAAACATGTTTAACCCTTTCACTCACCTGTCTGTGTGCAGGGACCTCAGGTTACTTCAGTTTTAAACATGAATCAATAAACTGATGATCAGCCTGTGAATATACCTGTGCAGGTGTTACCGCTCAGCTCACTGCAGAGCTGAATTTAAATGATGAGTTCATGTTATTGAGTGCTGCCTCGTCCTGTGAACCTCCTTTCTGTTCGACTCATTCTGTCATCACGTTATCATTATCATTACACGTCACTAAAGCGCTGTTTTGACCTGATGCACTTAAACACATCGAGTCAGATCAGGTTTGTTTGTTAGCTGGGACAAACTCATTACCTTTCTTACCTTTCTTCTGTTCAGTCGTGTTCTTATGACTTCAGTTTAACTGCTGCTTAAGAACACATCTCTGTGTGACAGCTGTACTTCTTGGTGTAGCACTGAGGGAGCAGTGTGATGTCACAGGTGAGGAGGTGCGATCCACAACAAGACGTCATTGTGATGCTTTGCAAACACTTTATTACACAAATTACATAGTTACTGAAAATAGTACTCTTGCAGCAAAACCAGTGTGTCACAATAAATATCAGAGCGCCGACATGTGACTGCAACATTTCTACGGCATGCCATTAGGGACACCTTTCATTCAGAGCTCATGGCACACTGAGTAGATGGACACAGAAATATAGGCTGTAGGATCAGAGAAGAAGAGCAGGAGGAGAAGAGCTCAGACTTAATCTTTGATATTTAATAACAAATTAATGTTCATTTGTGGGGTTTCTTTTAACTTTGAATCTTAAGAAACAGTTTGTCACAGTGTGATGGAGCTTTCACACCTGTGACACCTGTCAGAACAGCAGCGCTGGATCACACCTCTGATCCATTTAGACCACAGACTGTATATCAGAAGTGGGCGTGGCCACGATAACATCGCTCAGTGGTTTAAGGACTAATGTTTTGACACATCGACTTTGGCATTTTGTCTGACACCATCTTGTTTTTGGTAGCCAGAAGCGACCGTATATGGACGAAAGGGTGGTTACACATTGTAATGTCACTCACAGGTAGCCCCGCCCTAACCCCTTCCCTCTTCCTGGTCTGTGTGACTCTCAATGGGAGCATCAGTGACTAAATGAACATCATGCTGTGTTGAAGAAGACTTGAAACTAGAGACTGAGACCATAAACTCATCAGGAACATGTTTACTGAGGGAATAACTAAGGAGAGGAGGAGGAGCATTTTCTCATAGACTTCTATAGGATCAGAGAGTCGCCCCCTGCTGGACATTAGAGAGAATGCAGGTTTAAGACACTTCATCATTGGCTTCACTTTTCAGACCCCGAGGCTGCGCCCACTTCTTACAGTCTGTGATTAAACACGCTCTTCCTGTTCGTCTCCAAACCGCTTCGCTCTTTATTCGTCACATTCCATCAACAACGTAACAAACTCATCCGTTAACCTTTCATATTATTTCATCTTCTCTGTGATGAGCAGTCATGGTGATCGTTTCAGACGGTCTGTCAGACGTAACAAGTCGTCTGAATATTTCCATGAAAACATATTGACTGACTGATTGACCTGATGAACCCGTCCTCAAACACAAAGTGATGCAGGGAGCTCCTGACACACGCTGAAGAACTTAAAGTGCATTAAGAAAATGTTCCAGCATGCAGTGAAACTGTGGAGCTACGAGATAAAGTCCTTCTGCTCTGTAGGTAACCGCTGTGAGCTGCAGCTCCTCAGTTCGCTCTGTGTGAGTGTGATGAGATCACAGCTTCATGTCTCACACATAAATATACATATATATGTAATAATAACCATCCTCTGCTCACTGAAGACAAATCAAGAATGTACAAGCAGCAGCTCATTCTCCCTGGGGTACGTTCAGGTACGTTCAGTAATGGCAGGTGCTAAAAGGCAAAACACATTAAAAAGGCACAAATGACGTGAACTGAAATTAATGTGGACGTGACGCCGAGCGTGGACGTGGCGCCGAGCGTGGACGTGACGCCGAGCGTGGACGTGACGCCGAGCGTGGAGATCAATGTCAGAAAGGATCCTTAAAAACTGTATTTACTGAACTATGGACACACCTCAGTCGTACGATCAGTGCAGTCTGACATGAATCTCCCGCCTCCAGCTGATGATGCTCATTTAAAGAACCTCCTGTGACGATGAGCAGTGCATTAATCAGTCTGTGTGTTAAGGCTGAATCTGAATCAGACAGGTCACACTGTCCTGGGAATGTGAGGGTCACTGAGCTCCGAATGTGAATCTGTTGTAGTGAGATGTGAGGTGTGTGTGTGTGTGTGTGTGTGTGTGTGTGTGTGACGATGGCTAAATCAAATGAAACACATGTTAAATGATATAAAATG
Organism: Semicossyphus pulcher; assembly: GCF_022749685.1. NCBI lineage: Eukaryota > Metazoa > Chordata > Actinopteri > Labriformes > Labridae > Semicossyphus > Semicossyphus pulcher. The sequence goes on from NW_027211729.1 coordinate 171,529, forward strand.
ATCTGTCTGTACAGTTTAACTTTAAATATATAAACAGAAGATTAGGCAGCTAACACAACACATGATGAAGAACGTACACGTCGTCAGTCTAAGAGGAGGCTTTCGGAGGAGGCAGGGCCGAGTACTCCTCGTTCTCCGAGTCGCTGCTGTCCTCCTCCATCCTCTCCTGGTCGCTGCCCTCCGTGCTCAGCTGGTCGAAGCCCTGACGACTGTACCCCTTATGAGACGCAAAGAAGTTCCCCAGGTTCAGACTGCCCACGGCTTTACCTGAGAGGAACATGACAGGTCACATTAACATGAGAGAGTGCAGCCATGAGACACAACCAGAGACAGGAGACACGCAGGTCCACCAGATAACAAACAGAGGATATATGTATACTGTATCTACACGGTGTCCTCTGAACAGTCTGCTGCGGTTCACTGTGATGATTTGTTTACAGGTAAAAGTTTGCTTCATGTATTAACGTGCACGTGGTGCAGCAGAGCCTACCTCGTATCTTCCCCAGGATGCCTCCCACAGAGCTGGGCTCAGTCTTCACCTCACATCGGTCTGCACACAAAACAGGTTCAACAATACGACAGTGAGACCTCAACAGGTGTCATGTATAAAGGCTGTAAAGCTCATGCTGCTCTTAGAGGATGTGACGTTTAGTTATTATAAAGAAGAATTTAACGTCAGTGTGTGAAGGGCTTTAGAAACAAGTCTCAGCCACAGCTTTAGAGCAGCTCTACAGTCTGGCTGAATGTTATTGACCCTTCCTAAGCCCCGCCCCTTTGAGCTTCATCCTCCAATAACAGCTCAGTAAGCAGTGAGCCTCTTTACACTCTGCCCTGTTCCACTCATTCAGACCTGCTCAGCTGCTGTTTGAGGTGAACTGAAGCTCATTGTGAAGATGGTTTAAAGGTGCAGTTTGCGTGTAAACAGCCGGGCTGCTGAGAGGGAGCTTCGTTTATTCACCTCCATGAAGAAGAAGAGGAGGTGGAGGAGGAGGAGGAGAACAAGAAGAAGAAGAAGAAGAAGAGAAGAAGAAGAAGAAGAAGAAGACGAAGAAGACGAAGAAGACGAAGAAGACGAAGAAGAAGAGAAGAAGACGAAGAAGAAGAAGAAGATGCTTCTAAAACAGGCCGGCTACTTTGATGTAGTGAATATATGGTCCATAGCTCACTGCTCTTTGAATACAGTCATTATAGAAACATGTTTCCTGTGTCTGAGTCGACGTACTGTTCTTCCTCCAGCAGATGAAGAGTCCGATGGAGATGACGAGCAGCAGAGGGACGAGCAGCAGGGTGGTGATGACGGCTGGGAGGACTCCCTGCCCTCTGATTGGCTTAGCTTCACTCTTCTTCTTCTTCTCCTCCTCTTCCTGCGTCGTCTGCTGAGGTCGAGGCTGCTGAGGCTCGCTCTGCTTCGGATGGACGGCTGCCGCCTTCGACACGTTGTGATCCGGCCTCAGCTTGGTCTGCACAATCGTCTCCATCGCTGCACACAGAGAGAGGAAGATATCATCCTGGTTTAAAGCACACACAGCTGGAACCCAGAGAATAGTCTGTTCTGCTGTAGGAACCTGCAGAGTGCAGGCGGCGGTGGAGCTGGAGTGTTTGGGACGCATCACAGCTTCCTCTAATGTTTCTGTCATGTGTTTAGTTTAAAGCTCGTTGTGAGTTGGAACAGCTGCAGGAACTTTAACTTCTCATCCTGCTCATCTACTTTTGAAACTAAACATTCGAGTCATTCAAATCAAAGTTCCTCTGAGTCTTAAAGACAGAAGCGTGTTTCCTAAAACCCCCACCAGGTGTCTCCAGAGAGACACTTCAGAACTCATCTCTTCACTCTGTGAGTGCAGGGCGATGACGCTGTGCTCTGCTCAGGCCTTACTGAGCAGGAGGACAGCAGTGTGTGTGTTTGTGCAGGACACAGGTGCATCCCCACCTGTTGATGAGCATCAACTCATTGAGCTACACCTGTGATGTCAGCGTTAAACACGACGGTTTCTCCTGTCTGACAGTGCGACTCACCTTCCAGCTCCTGAACCTCGATGCCAGCTTTCTTCACAGAGCGATGCAGCTCTAAACGTGAGGAGGGAGACGGAGGTGTTTTAGACGCGGTGATGGACACAGGTGAACACAACTACAGACTGTAAGCAAAGCCACAGCAGGAAGAGCCTGCATGAATAGAAAGAGCTGTGATCATGAGAACGTGGGTCAGATCCTCTCTTACTCTCTGAGGTGAACTTGAAGACTCTTTTACTTCCTGCGTCTCCGACGAACACGCTGCCGTCTCTGGTCACCACGATGTCGTGAGGCATCTTGAACTCCTGCAGATAAAGACAAACACACATCAGTGCTAAAGTTCAACATGAATGACTCAGACGGGGGCGTGGCCTGAACGCCTGCTCCCTGTACAGAAACACACTATGTGGTTCCCTCCCAGCATGCACTGCTTCCCTCTATACTCAGCCTGACACCCCGGACTCAATAACTCTCTGATCACACTCTGAACTCTGGCTGTGTTTGGTTCTTCCTCCGGTCACAGATGGTGTCTGACTCACACCTACAGCCTCCTGCAGCAGGTGAGAGAAGGCGGAGGAGGAGCAGGGCGGGCGGAAGGAAAACATCCGTATCAGACGGATTAAAGAGGAGCAGACTGCCAGAGAGACAGACGATCAGCCTGAGGTGACGGAGCTTAAACTCTGACAGCAGGAAAAAGAGGCTGATTTAGGCCAGGAGGGCGTGTGAGAGGACGGAGAGACGACCTGATGAGAGACGACCTGATGAGAGAGGACGAGAGACGACCTGATGAGAGACGACCTGATGAGAGACGACCTGATGAGAGACGACCTGATGAGAGAGGACGAGAGACGACCTGATGAGAGCGGACGAGAGACGACCTGATGAGAGCGGACGGAGAGACGACCTGATGAGAGACGACCTGATGAGAGACGACCTGATGAGAGACGACCTGATGAGAGACGACCTGATGAGAGTGGACGAGAGACGACCTGATGAGAGAGGACGAGAGACGACCTGATGAGAGAGGACGGAGAGACGACCTGATGAGAGACGACGGAGAGACGACCTGATGAGAGACGACCTGATGAGAGACGACCTGATGAGAGACGACCTGATGAGAGAGGACGGAGAGACGACCTGATGAGAGAGGACGAGAGACGACCTGATGAGAGACGACCTGATGAGAGACGACCTGATGAGAGAGGACGAGAGACGACCTGATGAGAGACGACCTGATGAGAGACGACCTGATGAGAGTGGACGAGAGACGACCTGATGAGAGAGGACGAGAGACGACCTGATGAGAGAGGACGGAGAGACGACCTGATGAGAGACGACGGAGAGACGACCTGATGAGAGACGACCTGATGAGAGACGACCTGATGAGAGAGGACAAGAGACGACCTGATGAGAGAGGATGAGAGACGACCTGATGAGAGACGACCTGATGAGAGTGGACGAGAGACGACCTGATGAGAGACGACCTGATGAGAGAGGACGGAGAGACGGCCTGATGAGAGACGACCTGATGAGAGAGGACGGAGAGACGACCTGATGAGAGCGGACGGAGAGACGACCTGATGAGAGAGGACGGAGAGACGACCTGATGAGAGACGACGGAGAGACGACCTGATGAGAGACGACCTGATGAGAGACGACCTGATGAGAGACGACCTGATGAGAGAGGACGGAGAGACGACCTGATGAGAGAGGACAAGAGACGACCTGATGAGAGAGGATGAGAGACGACCTGATGAGAGACGACCTGATGAGAGAGGACGGAGAGACGACCTGATGAGAGCGGACGGAGAGACGGCCTGATGAGAGAGGACGAGAGACGACCTGATGAGAGACGACCTGATGAGAGAGGACGGAGAGACGACCTGATGAGAGCGGACGGAGAGACGACCTGATGAGAGCGGACGGAGAGACGACCTGATGAGAGACGACGGAGAGACAGCCTGATGAGAGACGACCTGATGAGAGCGGACGGAGAGACGGCCTGATGAGAGACGACCTGATGAGAGCGGACGGAGAGACGGCCTGATGAGAGAGGACGGAGAGACGGCCTGATGAGAGACGGCCTGATGAGAGAGGACGGAGAGACGGCCTGATGAGAGTGGACGAGAGACGACCTGATGAGAGCGGACGGAGAGACGACCTGATGAGAGAGGACGGAGAGACAGCCTGATGAGAGACGACCTGATGAGAGCGGACGGAGAGACGGCCTGATGAGAGACGACCTGATGAGAGCGGACGGAGAGACGGCCTGATGAGAGAGGACGGAGAGACGACCTGATGAGAGAGGACGGAGAGACGGCCTGATGAGAGAGGACGGAGAGACGACCTGATGAGAGAGGACGAGAGACGACCTGATGAGAGAGGACGGAGAGACGGCCTGATGAGAGACGACCTGATGAGAGACGACCTGATGAGAGCGGACGGAGAGACGGCCTGATGAGAGACGACCTGATGAGAGTGGACGAGAGACGACCTGATGAGAGAGGACGGAGAGACGACCTGATGAGAGAGGACGGAGAGACGACCTGATGAGAGACGACGGAGAGACGACCTGATGAGAGACGACCTGATGAGAGACGACCTGATGAGAGAGGACAAGAGACGACCTGATGAGAGAGGATGAGAGACGACCTGATGAGAGACGACCTGATGAGAGAGGACGGAGAGACGACCTGATGAGAGAGGACGAGAGACGACCTGATGAGAGACGACCTGATGAGAGAGGACGGAGAGACGGCCTGATGAGAGACGACCTGATGAGAGAGGACGGAGAGACGACCTGATGAGAGCGGACGGAGAGACGACCTGATGAGAGCGGACGGAGAGACGACCTGATGAGAGCGGACGGAGAGACGGCCTGATGAGAGAGGACGGAGAGACGGCCTGATGAGAGACGACCTGATGAGAGCGGACGGAGAGACGACCTGATGAGAGACGGCCTGATGAGAGCGGACGGAGAGACGATGGAGAGAAACGTGATGAGCAAGTATTCATCTTAGATCTTCATCAGTGAGGATCCACAAACCTGAGGGACAGACCTGTCAGTCATTGTGAGGAGGATAATAAGGCCCGTTCATCAGGCACAGAGAAGACGCACGACGGCCGATATGTCCCATTCAACACCCCGATGGCCTGATCCTGACCGGAGGAGCATTATTATACTGTGACGTGTTAAAGAGCTGACGCTGAGCTGCACCTCCAGAGTTTGATGCATCGGCCCGTTAAAACCATGAATACAAACAACACAAACAGCCACAACTGTGTTTCAGTACAACATATATGGAATACGTGTGTGTGTGTGTGTGTGTGTTTACCTTCTTCTCTGGGTTGAAGGTATCCAGAATGTCCTTGGTTGAATAGTCAATAACAAACCCTCTGAGGGGAGCCGAGCCGACTCCGTTTACTGCAAAGATCTGGCCATCTACACACGCACACGCGCACACACACACGCGCACACACGCGCACACACACACACACACACACACACACACACACACACACATCATTAAAGCGTCGGGGCCAGATGAACTTTAATGACCGAACTCTGAATGCTTCAGGCCTTCTTCACACTCGCATCAATCTTTTTAACATAAAAATGATCTTGTAGCCTGTTTTGGAGTCACCTGGTCACAGGACACGTTTAAAGCAGCTCAATAATAAAACATCGCTGCACTTTATCTGCCGACGAGCCGATGTCTGTCAACACGGCCGATAACGGCCTGATGTTCAGCCGATGCATCGGTGCATAGCTTCAAAGCTTTCCTCCTGAACGTCCTGAGTCAGACTCCAGAAACACTGGAGCCTACATTTCCCATAATGCTCAGCAGCCTGGTTTTGTCAGACCCTCTCTGTCAATGCTTCACCTCAGCAGACACCTGGAACATGCTGCAGAACAGGTGGAGCCGTCCTGTCTGAGACAGTTATCAGTCTGAGGAGTGAAACTGTCGGACTGCCCCGTTAATGCTCCATGAAGAGGAGAATGGGATCAGACACACGAGTCTACAGCGACACGTCAAACTAAACCATGACGAGGCAGTGACTGACCTCCTGCAGGGCTGTACGTGATGGCGAACACCTCCCCTCCAAACTCCTCTTTCTTTATCTCCTTTACGAACTCTCCGCTCTCAGCGATGAAGCACTGGATCCGCCCGTTCTCTCTGTCGGCCACACACACTTCCTGTCTGTCCGGCAGGAACACCAGGCTGTGGGGGACGTGGAACAGAGTGCGCCGCCTCCTGTCTGACGTACCTGCACACAGACAGAGACAAGAAGAGAAGAGGGTTAACTCTGGACAGCTCCCCTGAGCTCCCAGCAGCAGATCAGCACCTTGGAGAGCTCCACAGTCCTGACAGTGCGTGACTGTGACACATGGAGGTCGTCTGTGGGTCAGCTCTGTTTCTGGTGGTTTGTCATTAAATCATGTTTCTGCAGGCTGAATGATGCTGGTCTCACAATGAAGACGTGTGTGTGTTAAAGTGTACTATATGTGTGCGTGTGTGGTCTCTTACCTGCGCCCCACTCTGACAGGTATTTCCCGTCAGCAGAGAACTTGAGTATGCGTGCGTTGCAGTATCCGTCGGACACAAAGATGTTTCCTGTGTGAGGGTCCACGGCCACGTCGGTGGGCTGACAGAAGTGTCTGCTGTCACTTCCTGGTGTAAACTCCTCCCCCAACGCCAGCAGGGTCCGGTCTCTGCCGTCACCGCTCACCTTCAACACCTGAGGAGGAGGGCAGTGAGGGGAGCAACATTTACCACAGTGATTTCTACATGATGATGTCATCACTAACAGAGCATCATCAGGTTACCTGGTGCAGAGCCACGTCAGTGACCCAGTAGTTGTTGTCCTTGTCTGTAGTTATTCCATGAGGTAAATAAAACCTTCAGACAGACAGAAGCATCACGATGAGACAGGGTCACTGTGGATAGATGCAGATCTGTCCTCCAGGATAAACTGACTCACATGTTTCTGCCTGAAGCCTTCAGGATGCTTCCTTTGGCTGGATCCACCACCAGGATGGTGGACTGCTGGATGGGACCCAGAGACCTCTGCTGGTACTGAGCGTGGCTGTTAAAGGAGCTGAAAGCACAAAGATGGGGAGTTACCTTCATTTCATCTGCTGTACATATATTTAGAGATATATCTATCTCTAAATATAGATTTTTAAATGAAGCATGAGGTGTGAACTCACTCGGCCCCCCAGGTGTGGTCTCCTCTGTGGAAGATGACCAGGTTAGAGTCTGAGTCCAGAGCCAGTCCTGAGACCTGACCCAGCTGGAGGGAGCTCTGAGGCCAGGAGGACACCTGCTCCAGGTGAGAGTCTGCACGATACACACACAGAGACACACGCACACACACACACACACACACACACACACAGAAACACATATCCTGGTTATATTTGTGGAGCAGACGTTTCGTCTGGCTCATCAGCCTCTGGTGTTTCACTCCTTGTGTCTGGACTGAACACCTTTAAATGGACCTCACATCCTCCAACACCTTAACGTCTGCCGCAGACTGGCTGCACAGCATGAACCCTCCACACTCCACATCAGTCGGTCTGGCTCTGCTGGGGGAGTTCTGCAGAGGTTCATACGAGTTATTCCTCTGAGGCCGTTTGAACATCAGTAGAGAATAAATAGTCTCTGCACTTTAACCTGAAAACACATCAGAGTTAGAAACTGCTCTGCTCCAACCTGAACCCTCCCTGCAGGTGTTTCAGGGACAGCGGGATCTGTCCGTGGTGCTAAACATGCTACATGCTATACTTGTGAGGACCCTCACGATGTATTCCTTGTATTTGCAGCCCCTGATCCTCTCCAGAGGTCACAGCCTCACACTGGTCCTCACAGACGGTACAGAGCCGTGTGTTTCCTGTCGCCTCTCTGAGTGTTGGTTTTTCAGAATAAGAGTTTTATAAACTGGATTTTGGTCCAAAGAGAGAACAACAAGCTGCTCTGACCTGTGATGAGACGAGACGGATTAAAGCTTCAGGAGACATTTTTATTTTATTTTAAACAAAACGAACCAACACATCAGGTTAAATTTACAGTGAAGACGCTGAGACTGTTGAGAAAGTCAAACATTCGGTAATAGACAATAACCATCGTTTGATGTGAGTGGATCAGACAGATAACAGGCACGGATGCACGATATTATCTGCACGTTATCGGTTTCTGCAGATTATGGCTTGAAAGTGACACATCGGCAGATATGTCCTTTTTGTGCTGACTTTTTGTGCGGCTAAAACATCGATTTAATTCTGCCTAAATGTTCAATGAATCCCTAAAAAAAGCTATTTGTGCTTCTGCCAGCGGGCCACGACAGTAAGAGCCGGCTCGATACCAGCTCCACTGCAGGGAGACTCGATGCTCTCTGCAGTGAGCTGGAAAAAAACACGAGCCAAATATATCGGTATCGAGATCGAATATGGTGCATCCC